>NW_003852655.1:655554-676596 GCF_000181295.1 Otolemur garnettii | reverse complement strand
AAAAAAAAAAAAAAAAAAAAGATAACAGCAGGAATCAATGAAATTGAAGACAGGAAGAGGTGGCCAGGTGCAGTGGCTCATGCCTGTGATACCAGCACTCTGGGAGGCTGAGACAGGTAGCTTGCCTGAGCTCAGGAGTTTGAGGTTGCTGTGATGCCATACACTCTACCCAGGGTAAAGAGTGAAATTCTGTTTAAAAAAAAAAAAAAAGAAGATAGGAAGGAAAATTAGTAAAAGGAAGGAAACATCAGTAAAATCAATGACCCTCTACCAAGACAGCAAAGGAAAAAGAGCAAAGACACAAATTACCAGTATTAAGAAAAAAGAAGAAGCCATCACTATAGACCCTGCAGACGTCAAAAGGAACAAAAGGGAATTTTACCCACATAAATTCAGCATCTCAGATGAAACATGCCAATCCCTTAGGAAGCACAAAATAGCACAACTGACTCAGCCTGAGTAAACGAGCAGCCCTATAAACTATTAGGAAAACTGAATCCATAATTTAAACTTCAAGAGAAGAAGCCTCCAAGCTTAGATGATTTCAGTGGAGAATTTTATAAAATCTTTAAAGATAAATTAACACCAATTCTACACAATTTCTTCCAGAAATTAGAAGAGGGGGAAGCCAGTATTACCCAGATACCAAAATCAGACAGTATAAAAAACAAACTAAAAAAAAAAAAAAACAACAAAAGATCCAAACAAATAAAAAAACAAAACTACAGACCAACAACCCATGAATATACATACAAAAGCCTTTAACAAAATAATAGCAAATAGAATTCAGCGATACTGCATATACAAAAAAGAATGCTTCATAACCAAGTGGGGTCTATTCCTGGGATGCAAGGTTGGTTCAATATTCAAAAAATCAATGTATTCTGTAAGAATATTATTAGGCCAATGGAGAACAATCACACAAATGTATCAATTAATGCAGAAAAATCATTTGAAAAAATTTGACATGTATTCATTATAAACTCCCAGAAAAATAGGAACACAAGGAATTTCCTTAACGTGATGGAGAATAGCTACCAAAAACCAAACCCCAAACCAAAACACTCTTCTGTCAACACTGCACTCCATGGTGAAAGCTGAATTATTTGCAGCCTCTGAGAACAGGGTGAGAATGCCACCCCTTGTACTGGCACTCAGCCCACTGCAGGGAGCTCAGCCACTACTGTGGAGCAAGAAAGGGAGGTCAGAGGCCCACTGTGTGGGAGTAATAAAGCTGCCTCTATTTTCAAATGGCATAATTATTTAAGTAGAAAATCATAAAGACTCTACCAAAATGTGTGTTCAGAAAGGCCAGAGGATGCGAGGTCAGCCCCAAGTGAGCAGTACCCCAGTGTGCTAGCAGCTACCCTGACGTCCTCAGCACAAAGAACACTCCACCACTCACAGCTGCTCGTGACATGAAATGCATCGTGTAAATCTGACAAGCTCTCAGGGGACCTGTGTGCCACTGAAAATTGCAAATCACTGCTGAGGGAACCACAGGTTTGCACAGACTCGCTGTGCTCATGCTTTCAAAGATGCCACATGGGAAAGATGTCAGTTCTCCCCAAAATGACATACAAGTGTAATATAATTTCAATCAAAATCCTACTAAGAAAAACAGAGACATTAATAAAGGCCCAGTTACGGCATCTTACCCCATGACAGGTAATCATGGGTAAGATGTGTAGGTAGCCATTGCTGGGAAGATCTGAAATATGGAATTAGTGAGAGTTACTTATGCATGTATTTCAGACTTGGTTCCCTCATACAGTTGATACTCCTTCACTTTAGATGTCCACAGAATAATTGCAAAATTAATCTTACATAAGACCCCAGAGAAAAGCAAACTAACCCTACAAATGGGAAATTTTACCAGATGTGACAAAAATTTGAACAAAACATAACAAAGTAATCAGCCAGGGGGTTGACACAATCTGTGCTGCCCTGTGACACCAGCCTCTTCCCAAAGTGTTGGCCACACAGATATGCCTTCAGGGAGGCTTGGAGTTCACCTGCCCGGGCTGGGAGGTGCAGACACCACAGCATAGTTAGGAATTGTGGGGGAAATGATTGCCGCTATGCTAGCTCCCTGTGACCAATCTAACAAATCACAGATGTAGTAGCTCATACAGCACAAACATTCACACAGCATTCTGGACATCAGAGTCAGACTGAGTCACCAGGACACAGCCCTAGTGGAGCAGGGGACAGAGGGAATGGTGGGTGGAGGAGGAATTGAGACATGTGAATTATGGTCCCAGTGTCGCTGAGCTGCCCTTCTCCAGCTCAATGGGGTTGGTGTTTGCACATGTTGCCTCCGAGTGCAGGTCTATGTGTGTGTCTGCAGGGTTGTATGTGTGGTTGCAGGTATGTGTTTGCAGGGTTCTGTGTGTGTTTGAAGGATTCTGTGTTTGCACGTTTTTTTTGTGTATGTGCATGCTTGTGTGTGTTTGCAGGGTTGTGTGTGCTTGCAGAGTTGTGTATGTGTGTATTTGCAGGGTTGGGTGTGCTTGCAGAGTTGTATGTGTGTGTTTTCAGGGTTGTGTGTGCTTCTGTACATGTGTGTTTGCAGGGTTGTGTGTGCTTTAACACGTGTGTTTTGGAGGGTTGTGTTTCCATGTGTGTGTTTGAGGGCTTTGTGTGTTTTACACATGTGTATTTGGAGGGTTGTGTGTGCTTTCGCACATGTGTTTTGCAAGGTTGTGTGTGTTTCCACATGTGTGTTTGCAGGGTTGTGTGTGTTTCCATGTGTGTGTTTGGAGGGTTGTGTGAGTGTTTGCAGATGTTGTGTGTGTTTTCAGGGCTCTGTGTGCTTTTGCATGTTTTCCCACTTGTGTGTGGTATGTGCCTGTGGGCCTGTGTGTGAGTGTGTGTGTTTGTGCACTGATACTGTCCCCATCTCAGTCCTGTGGCATGTGGGTTTGTCTGCAGCATGTGACTGTGCCCACCCCTCCTGTGGAGCTGAGCACGCTGTTACTTGGTGTGTCTCCTCCTCAGTCTCCTCCACATGTCTCCTTTCCTGGTTTCCAGTCCGGGGTGTCAGCTGAATCTATGCTACCTTCTTTGTGCAGTGGTCAGGCAAGCATTTCTCCCAGAACCACTGAGGCTCCCACATCCCTGGCCCTCCTGGGTGTCCCTGGCACTGTCCCTCCCCTGCTCTGGGCTGCCTTGTGGCAGTGATTTGGGGCAGGTGTGCACAGGACATGTGTAGGTATTTACACATGGGCACAGAGATTTTCTCAAAGATTCCAGGTGTGAGAGTGGGCACTGTTGGGGTGTATTGGCAAGGGTGGGTGTGTCCTGCACCTCTGTGTTTATAGCCCAAATAAGGAGGTGTCTTGGGCCTGCCAGTTATTGGAGCTGGGAGACTCAGTTTTCGCTCCCAGATATTTCTGGGATGCTGGCCCCAGCCCTATACTGTGGGACTCAGCTCCCTTCAGCTGACACTTTTATGAATGTCTTGGAGAGGTGGCAGGTTTATTTACGTTTTATATGAACCAGGAAGATTGAAACCAAAGCCACTCTAGGTGAGAGGGGGTGGGCGGAGCCAAGCAGCAAAAGGACCCCTCCTGGGTGCTGCTGAGAAGGGGAAGGGTGAGCCTGTGAAGTCTGTTTATTTTGTAATTATTCTGTTTGAGAGATAGTCTCTCTCTGTTGCCCCAGCTAGAGTGCTGTGGCGTCAGTCCAACTCACAGCAACCTCATACTCTGGGGCTCAAGTGATCCTCCTGCCTCAGCCTCCTGAGTTGCTGGGACTACAGACGCCCACCACCATGCTGGGGTTTTTTTTTGTTAGAGATGGGATCTCACTCTTGCTCAGGCTGGTCTCAAATTCCTGAGCTCAAGGGATCCTCCCACCTCGACCTCCCAGAGAGCTGGGATTAGAGGCCTGAGCCACCACACCTGAGCTACAAGGCCTGTTTTTAGGGAGGAGTATTGTGTGTCAACAAAAAAGTCTGAAAAGACACTTATGAAGTCATTAACGAATATTTTCTCAAGATAGAAAGATAGTTTTTGCTTTAAATATTTTCCCAATTATTTTTGTTGTGGTAAAAAACCCCACATAATACAGTTTACCATTGTAGGCATTTTCAAGTGCACAGCTCAGGGCACTCAGTAGGTCACAGTGTTGTGAGTGTCACCACCCTCTGTCCCCAGAACTTTCTCATCTTCCCAAACTTAAGCTCTGCCCCATTAGATGCTGAACCCCCTCCCAGCCGTCCCTGGTGCCCCTGACTCCACTTTCTGCCTCTGTGACTCTGATGACTCTAGGATCCATGTTGGTGGACTCAGTGGCATTTGCTTTTCTGTGTCAGGTATATTTCACTCAGCACAGCGTCCTCCAGGCCCATCCCTGTGGTGGATGGACCTCTACCCTGTTTAGGCTGAGTGCTGTTGCCTTCACAGACGGGCCACCTTTTCTTTGCCCGTTTCTGTATCAGCGGACACTTGGCTCTTCCCCCATCTTGGCTGCTGTGACTGTCATCTTCCCACATCTTGTGCTGTATGTGTGTGCAGACATCTGTTTGAGTCTCTGCTTCCAATCCTTGTGCTTTGGGGGTGCCCAGAAGTGGCGTTTTAATTTTCTTTTTATTAAGTCATTTGTACATAGATAATAAATAGGTGTTTTAATTTTTATAAGTATGATTTTGTATGGAAAACAAAACGTTTTAAATTTTTTATTTTTAGTTTTAGTTTTAGAGACACGGTCTTGTTATGTTGCCCTGGCTGGATTGCTGTGATCACAGCTCAGTGCAGCCTTGAGTTCCTGAGTTCAAGTGATCTTCCTGCCCCAGCCTCCCAAGTAGCTGGCCTACCAACACCCACACCACACTAGGATAGTTTTTAATTTTTTAGACATGGGGTCTTATTGCCCAGGCTGGTCACAAATTCCTGGGTTCAACAGATTGTCCAGCTGTTGGGATTGCAGGTGCTCTAAAAATACCTTTTAAATGCACTGACTCTACTCGGTAGACATCCTTACCCCAAGCTGATGCCTCTCTGCTGTCCTAGAGCAGAGGTACTGACCTGGTATCCCAACTCAATGTGGGGGAGTCCCATCCTCTCCTTTTACCCCAGCTGACCTAGCAGGTGATCCAGAGAGGGCAAAGCCCAGGCCCAGGGTTGGGGACAGTGTGTGGACAGTGGAGCTGGGGGGTGACAGTAACAATGTCTCTGACTGTCACTGATTCTTAGGGCTCTGGGGATCGTGAGAGACAGAGCTGAGAAGATGGGACAGGCGATGGCCGGGGGCTGTGATCTACAGATCTGTCCCAGAGTCTGTGTCCCCACAGCCACTACCCAATAATTATTCATAGGAATGCATAATTGTGGGGCTCCTGCTCTGCATGCGCCTAGCACTAGGAGGTAGAAGGGTGACATGAGCCAGAGCCTGAGGAAGGGGTTCCTGAGGCTGTGCGGGACCAGGGTGGTGGGAGAGTGGGAGCCAGGCACCAGCTGTTCTGCAGCTGTCCAGGTGGTCCTTGCTGTGGGTATGGGTGCCAGGACCTGAACCTCTGTCCAGAGCCATGCACTCGGGGACCAGGGAGGAATCCGTTTGCCCAGTGACTCAGTGTGTGAGGGCTCCAGCCCCACCGCAAGATCAAATTTGCTCTGCTCCCCGTCCTGTACTCAAGGTACAGCCTCTGCCCTGCCCAGCGAGCTCAGGCAGGGTCTCTGCTCCCCTTGGGCAGGGGCTGGCTGACCCTTGTGGGCACTGCCAGCCCTTGCTCTTCCTCAGGGCCTTGAGTCAAGCAGAAGTTTAAGATGCCTGCCTCCTTATCACCAAAGGTCCTGGCTTGGTAACACCCCCAGTTGAAGCTGCCGCAGTATCTCCTGTCAGGGTCAGTGTCCCATCGGTCTCTCGGGCACCGTTCCTCCCCAAACAGCCCCGGGGACTGCATTCCTCTGCCATGCTATGGTCTCCAACCTGCTGAAGTGGGAATGTGACACCTTCCCCTTCCCACACTGGCAGCTTCCTGACTCTGAGATGTCCCCCAGAACATCAGCGACCAGAGGGCAGCCTGGCCAGGAGCAGCCCTGGAGGCCTATGGGTGCTCACCTCTGAACTGCGCTCAGAAAGCTGTCATGGCATGTGCCTCTAGAAGGGCGGAAGGTCAGAGGCACTGACATCTGTTAAGATGTGAGAAAGTCTACAGTAACAGGACCTGGAAGCAGGAGCTCTGGGCCTCAGTTTCTCAGGGGGTGGCTGACCCAGAGGGCTGACAGCTGGCTCTGTGCACATCCTGGGCCCAGGCTGCTTGGAGGATGCCGTACTGACTCACGGCTCATGTCATCCTCAGGCAGCACATCCTGAGCATTCCCATTTCACAGAGAAGGACCCTGAGGCTCACAGAGGGCGATGTGCTAGCCCGGGACACACAGTGGGGAAGGCTATAGCCCAGATGCCCCCTCCTCATCTTGGAGGGGAAAATGCTGGCCCTACCCTGGGATCTCCAGGACTTAGCCCCAGCCCTCCATCCCAGGCAGCTTCCTGCAAGAGAAGGAGGCTGGGGTCCAGCTGGCCTGAAATGGCTGTAGGGCCATGGCCTCCCCAGATTCTGCAAGCCAGAACTGGCTGACCTCAATGTTCTTGCTGGTCACCTCGCTGGAGCCGTGCCCAGAAACTGGGGCGGGGTGATCCCAACCCTGGGGCTCAAGGTGCTGTGACCAGTGTCTCCAGACTGCTCCCCATGGCTAGTAACAGCCAGGCTGTGCGGGGTCACAACTGGGGTCAGGCTGGGCTGGGGCCCGTCTTCCCGGCAGCCTGGCCACCACTTCCTTCCCTGATGTGGGCGAGGGCAGAGTGGAGAAGGGGCTGGGGGGGGTCTATGGAGTTCTCTGGTCACCCCAGGTTGAACTCTCAGCTGTGCGGGGTCCAAGCCACCATTTCCTCCCCTCAGAGAGGCCCTGTCCCAGCCGGATCCTGGGCTGGCCTGGGGCTTAATCTCCACCTGAGTCAGCTCAGCACAGTCACCCTGACAAACAGAACACCTGACACTCGCTTCCTGTCCCAAATCACAGAGGCCAGAGGTAGGGTCACCATCCTGACGACAGAGGTGACAGTGAAGGGGTGGGGATGTGGCCAAGGCACCTGGCCCTGTTCCAACCCTATGGAATTCCTTCTGTCTCCATGGCAACACCTGGGAACAACCTGTCAGGGCCACAGCCCCAGCCTTCCTGATGCTATCCCTCCCTGGACTCCAGCAAACTGTCGCTTATCCCCTTATTAGGCAGGGCAGGGAGGAGTGCTGGCTAAGCCCTAGCAGAGTGATGGGGCCTCCCCACGCAACCCCCTGCCACCTCCCCAACCCCGTGTATGCATCCTCCAGATGTGCACACTGCTGCCCACAGGCACCACCCCATCCTGGAGAACTTTGTCCTGTAAGGATTTTCACAGACCCACTTTCCAGGTGAAAAAACTGAGGCTCTGAGAGGCAGCAGCTGGTTCCAGGATGAGCAGCCTCTCACCTGAGCATGGCGAGTCCAGGAGGTGAGGGCGGACTCCTCCCTGTCACGGTCATCACCTTTCTTGGGGCTTGGGGCAGAGTCTGCTTTAAAAGATGCACCTGCTTTTCAGGCCACAGCCCCACCTAGAGTCCTAGTGGCTCATCCGAGGCCTTGGCCACACTCACCAAGTGGACACATTGAAGGTAGGGTGGCCAAGGCACTTGGGAACCCAAGAGGCAGGCAGGCTAAAGTCACTGCCACTCACTGGGGGTGAGTGGCCCTGGTTCTTGAGGCTGCACCTGTCCTGGCTGCTGTCCTCAGAGCTCACGCCAGACACCCCAGTTGTGCTGGTTCTGGTGCAGGGTAGGCAGGTGGTAGGAGGGGTTCATGTGCAAGGCTGGCCACGTGCAGCCCACAGTGCAAGTGGGCTCCAGCACCACGTGGAGGGAGGGGCCTTGAGAGGTGAGGCAATGTGGCCAGCCCTGCCTCTGCACCCTCTTGGTGGAACTCACACCACTGGTGGCCTGTGGTGATCACCTCTGGTTCTCATCCATGTGGCTTGGGTGCCTGGGGCTAGCAGGACCTCACTGGTTCCCAGGGACACAGGGGGAGCCACCACAGGTCTCAGAAACAAGGCCTAGTGGGCTTTCTGGAGAGTTTGGGCACCAGTAGACCTGCCTAGAGTGCAGGCCCCGGGGTCTGGGGCCTCCCAGGGCATCTGGTCTAGGCTGGCCCCTCAGGGGACCAGGCAGTCCGCCTAATAGCCCATATCCAGTGGTCAAGAGAAAGCCCTGCATAACCAGGTGGTCTGGGGTAGTCACACCCGGCCTGGACCCCAGTAGCAGCCCTGGGAAGCACTGGTGGGGGATGTACCAGAGGGAAAGCAGCATGGCAGGGGCTGTAGAGCCTGGGCAGCCGATGACCAGCTGCTCAGGGCTCAGCCCCAGCCTCAGACTCGGGGTGTCCTCTCCTCTGAGGGCCAGGCTGGTGACTCAGACAGGTCAAGGGTGAAGGCATGCACACTGGATGACCAGCCACCTCCCTGCCCTTCTGAGGATATGAGGCAGGCTGAGGCTACTGACACTTGCCTGGCCTGGGAACTGCAGACCCTCATGGCCTTGAGGCTGCCCCACCCTAATCATGAAAGACCAGCATAGCCTTCTGGAGCCAGCACACCTGCTAGGCCTGCCCTCTGGGGGTCCACAGTCCCTGCGGTGACCTAGAACCCTGTGCCCTCATTAACACCAGATGCTTGGTATCCAGCCCTAGGGCCAGGCAGGGATCCCTGACTATGCTGGGTGGGTCACATGTCTGGAGCACAAGCGGCCGGGGCCACTTACCCACCATCATGTCTACTGACCCACTCACTCCCTCATCCATTTATTCACTCATTCCCTCACTCATTCATTCCTTCATTCACTCACTCACTCAGTCTCTCATTCAATCACTCATTCCCTCACTCATTAACTCACCCACCCACCCACTCACTCATTCATTCATTTATTCACTCACTCACTCATTCACTCACGCATTCATTTATTCACACTCATTCCCTCATTGCTTCCCGTGTCTCCACACCCCTGCCATGTGTGTACTCTGTCTCCCAGGCACTGGGGTTGAGATAGGGGATGAGGGGCACAGAGGTGGAAAACTAGAACTTAAGGAGCTTGGTACAGGCCCCAGGAGAGCCAGAAGCAAATGCTCAGAACAACTTTGAGGCATCCCCCACCCAGCCCGTCTCTCCCTTTCCTGCCATTCCTCCCATGTGGCGCCTCCTGGTCAGGCCCATCTTGTAGGCAATAGAGCTGCTGACCTTGGCTGGGGGGACTTTGTGGCCACCTGGGAGGGATAATCCAGTCTCAGTGTCCTGGGTGCCCAGACAAGGCCAGACCACAGACTGTGGGCTGGGGCTATCAGGGCAAAGGTTTGGCGGGGATTCTTCAGGCTGGGGCCAGTGAGCAGCTGTCCAACTGGTGGGCACCAAGCACTCTCAGCCCTGGAAGCAGAGGCCATACTATGAATAGAGTGGGTCTGAGGCTATCCCCTGCCCTCCTTAGGTCAGGAGCTGGAGCCATCTGGACGGTCAGCTAGCTACCGGCAGCACTGCGCGGGGGACTGCTGTACGCCTGGGGTCCCTCTCAGGGTCCCACCTGGGGTACACCCCTTGCTTGGGACTGCTGCCTCCCACTGAGCCTCTCTCTGCAGAGGGTGAACTGGGCTGTCCAGGCATGGTTGGGGCAGCCTCAGGGCAGCATTTGGTCATTCTGGGCGATGCTGTGGCTTCTTTTGGCACCAGGGGTCCACAGGTCAGCCTGGGGGTGAAAAATAGCATCTGAGGAAGTCTGGGCTGGGAGAGCACCTGCCAGCCAGTACTCAGAAAGTGCTCAGGGCACCTGGCCCTGCTGTCAGACACACCCTCCCCTGCTTGCACCCCCAGGGTGGGGAACTACAAGCCCCGCCCCACTCACACTGAGGCCACCAGGGCTGGAGTCAGTCCTGGGGCTACAAAAGGCCCTGACGCCTCTGGTCTCTCCTCAGAAGCTGCCAAGCACCTCCCAGGACCCACATGGGTGTCGGCAGGAGGGGTCTGGCCCCGCTCTGGGCCCTGGCTCTCACCCTGGCCTGTGCCCAGCACACAGGTAGGACTCCTGTTTGTGGCTGTGCTCCCATGGCCTGGGTGAGCACCGGCAGCTCCGTCTCTGCCATGGGTGTGGGCAACTGTAGTTGGGTGTGGGCATCAGAGGTTGTGTGTGCCCACGAGTGGTTCTCAGACCTGGGGCCCAGCCACTGCCATGTGGTTTTGAGCCCTTGGGCCTGGGGCACACTGTGGGCTGTAGGGCCCTAAAGAGGAGGCAGGAGCCCGCCTATTGGAGCCCCCTGCCCTGCTACTGTACCCTCCCTTGGACCAGGCCTGTCGGAGTGGGGCTTGCAGCTCTGACACCTCCACACGCCCATTCTCCAGCTTGAGCTTGGAGTCTGGGCCTCCACAGGGGTCTCGTGGGGGTTTTCACCTTGAATGGGAGGTGTGGTAGTATACCCCACAGGGCTGTGAGGGCGACACAGGAGGATCAGGGTCCTGTGGTCTGGCTGGCCCCTTCACCTAGGATCACATGTCCTCCCAGGGGACAACTGGGCCCTGGGACCCAGGGGTGATGTGCCTGGGCTGGTGGCTTCCCTGCTTGCACAGCCCTGGCCCCAGCCTCTGGTCCTCTGCTGGATGATTTGGAGCCAGGAAGACCCCCATCCCCGCCTGCTTGGGGTGCTTTGAGCTGTGGTCCACCTGGAGCTGCAGAAGGGGCCCCACCTGCTGCTGCAGACTAGGCCCCACCTGCTGCTTCTCCTTTCATTCCACTCTGCTCCCCCAGGGCTGCTCTGAGGAGGGGCGGAAGGGGCAGGGCCAGGGAAGGGGTGAGTGAGGGCTCCGTGAGGGGCCTGTCCTCCTAACTGGGGTGCTTGGGCCCACTAGGGGCAGGAGCATGGAGTCAGGGTCCCACCTTCCCTGAGACCACTTGGCCACAGGTGCAGGGATTGGGGACTCCAGGTGGAGGCCAAAGACCCCTTCCCAGGGTCCCCTGGGAGTGGTGGATGCCCTGCTGTTAGGCTGGTCTGCAGGGGCTGCAGATACTCTGTGGACCCCAGAAACCAGCCACTCAAGCCCAGTCCTCTGGGGGCTGCGGGTCCAATGCCACCCACTCCTCTGCCTCGGCTGGTGAGGAGCCCACCCCACATGGCTCTTCTACCTCTGGGGTTCATCTGGTGACAAACTGTGACCCACTGTGTCCCTACTGTCTGATCCCTCAGGGATCTCTATCCAGGGCTTCTGGGGATGGAGACAGTCAGTGAGAATAAATGTCCCTTGGAGAGCCCAGGGACCTCAGACACCCAGCTCAAGCGGACAGAGATCCCCTGGCCCTGGGCCCCCACTGGTGCAGAGAAGGCCTTCACTGAGGCCACCCCTTTGCTCTGTCCCTCTGTCCCTCTCTCACTGTGTCTGTGGCGAGTAGCCCAAAATGCCTGGGATGTAGGTCCTCAGCCTGGCTCTTCTTCCTGCAGGCCACACCCAGGACAGCTCGTCCAGCTATGAGCACCACCTGGGTCTCCCTCCTGTCCCCCAGGGGCCCAACAGTAAGTGTTGACATCCAGCCCCTGTTCACCCCTGGGGCACTGATCTTGTAGTGGATTCAGCTGGCCATGCTGAGGGGTCAGAGCTTGGGGTAGAGGGGCAGCCAGGAGGACTCCCACACATGGCCCTGGTTGGTCACAGTAACTGCCCTCTGCAGCCTCACCTCCTGGAGGGACCTGCAGAGGGGGTGACAGGCTGGCTGCACCCCATGTCCCCTGCCAGGCTAGCAAGCACACTTGTGATCTAGACTGGGCTCCGGACTCCTTTCCTCCTGGTTTAACTCTGGATATTTCAGTGTCAAATGCACCTTCAGGCCTTGGTGGAACATCCTCTATAGCCCCTGCAGAGGCAGGTGGGCGAGGGCCCCAAGGCGAGTGGTCTTCGGGCTGTGGGCCAAACAGGAAGGGGCCTGAGCCCAATCTCAGCTCCCAAGAGACTGTTTTGAGCTGCTAATGTTGACTTAGGCATTTTTTGAGTCTCTCTTTTTTTTTTTTTTTTGAGATAGTCTCTGTTTGTTGCCTGGGCTGGAGGGCAGTGGTGCAATCAGAGCTCACCGCAGCCTGGAACCCCTGGCCTCAAGCGATCCTCCCATCACCCAGAGTGCTGGGTTCACAGGCGTGCACCAAGGCACCCAGCCCGACTCAGGGATTTGTGGTTTGGCCTCTTGTGGGAGCTGTCTACCCCACAAGGCTTTCAGCAGGTGACAGCCGGAATGGTTAGAGAGCTGTAGATACAGATGCACCAAGCACACAGGACATTCAGGGAGCCCCCACTCACGTGGAGGCCAGTGGACTTTAGTGCCGGTAGCTTGGACTGGTCAACTCTGGGCTCTTTCCCAGTTGTGGAGACCCCCCATCCTGAAGCCAGGCATGCACCCATGAACTCCTGTTTCTGCAGGCAACCTACTCCGCGGGGTGACGATTTTGCCGCCCCTGAGGACCATCCCCATGGTTCGAGGTGAGAGAAACCAGGGGTCAGGGTGGAAAGGTGTGGGTTTGGTGAGCTCCCTCCCTCAGACCTGGAGGCACTGTCTGAAAGGGAGTCCCAGCTTTGGGGGCACTGCATAGGCCTGAAGAAGGGCCCAAAGCTTCCATGAGCACAGTGCTAGGACTCCATAACACAGCCAGGCCCCCTAAATGCTCACTTCAGGGAATGCTGGGAGGTGTGGAGCACAGGGGGCAGGGTGGCACCTCCAAGGCTCACCTTTTTGGCTGCAGCCTTGCACGGGGCCCACAACGGGCGGGTCTGCAGCACCTGGGGCAACTTCCATTATAAGACCTTCGATGGCGATGTCTTCCGCTTCCCTGGCCTCTGCAATTACGTGTTCTCTGCACACTGTGGGGCCGCCTACGAGGACTTCAACATCCAGGTGCGCCGTGGCCAGGAGCCCCACACCACCACTCCGAGCAGGATCGTCATGAAGCTCGATGGCATGGTGGTGGAGCTGACCAAGACCTCCGTCCTGGTCAACAGCCGCCTGTGAGTCTGGGCCCCGGATAGCTGGGCAGTGCTGGATGGGGTCCAGCGGAGCATCACAGTCATGGAGGGCCATGGGTTCATTCACAAACCCTGAGAGTGGATGGGGCACAGGTGCTTCCCTCTAGCCTGCCCAGCTCCTCGAGATCTGCGCTCCAGGGCACTAGTTCTGTCCCACATGTGGCTCCATGGGTGCAGTGAATGAGGCACAGGTCATGTCTATTGCTATAAGTCCCTCTCTGCCTGGGAACCCTCCCCAACTGTGCCCCTCAGCACCTCTGCCCACTTCTCTCTGCAGGGTCCAGCTGCCCTTCAGCCAGTCCGGGGTCCTCATCCAGCACAGTGGTAGCCACCTGAGGGTGGTGGCCAGAGTGGGCATAGTGTTCATGTGGAACCAGGACGACAGCCTCCTGGTGAGGGGGGGACGAGGGCGGACGGTGTGTGGACAGAGGGTGGGGATGGGGCACCGAACCTCCTGGCAAAGCAGGTTTGAACAGGCTCACCCACACAGTGGGCAAGAACAGGTTCCTGTGGCCTGTGCCTGCCCCCAAGACAGAGGCCCTGCAGTGCATCTGTGAGCCTCCAGGTCCCCCTTGGGGTCTGGGCTGTCCTACCTATCCAGGCAGCCCTGGTGGGGACAGTGCCTAATGTCCCCTCCCATTGCAGCTGGAGCTGGACCCCAAGTACGCCAACCAGACCTGTGGGCTGTGTGGGGACTTCAACGGCAGCCCTGAGGTCCACGAGTTCCTCTCCCACAGTAAGGACCCTGGTGCCCACGCCAGCTATGTCCTCAGAGTCTCAAGTAGTGTGCACTCGGGGTGAACAGACACATGTGCACACAGTCCCAGTAGGCCTTAGGGCTGTAGGGGAACCAATCACCTGCTGGGCCCTGCCCTCAGTGTGGCTGCTCTGGGCACTGCTGACTGCATACCCTCACCTGAAATTATGGACCTGCCACCTTCGTCCTTGACATTGTCTGCCACCAAGCAGTAGCCTTGCAAATGTGGTCTGCCCCAAACAGAGCCCCTGACCCCTGTTCCCCTCTGCCAAGTCCTCTGTCAGGTGTCTAGTCTGCTGAGTGTTCTGCAGCCCTGCCTAGGGGGATCCTGTGCAGGTCCAGGGCCAAGAAGACTCAGGTTCATCCTTGGTGCCCTGTGCAGTGTCCCAGCCCAGCAAACAGGTGGCTCAGGGTCCCATATCAGTGATGCCTCAGGCCATCACCCTGCAGCCCTGGATGCCCCTGTGCTGGCCTTCACATCATCCCAGACTTCCTGAGGGTCTCATGGCAGTGTGGGCAGGGAGGCAACCTTGGGAGGGCAGGCCCACAAATGGCCCTTCTAGCCCACCCCAGGGGCAGGAACCCAGGGCCACACTGCCCGGACACTGGGTTCTGTGCTCCATAGACACCAGGCTGACACCTCTGGAGTTTGGGAACCTGCAGAAGATGGACGGCCCCATAGAGCTATGTCAGGACCCTGACCCCGAACCCCTAACGAACTGCTCGACTGACATTGTAAGGCTTGGAGTGGATGGGGGCCTGCAGGGGTGGGAGAACGCTTCAGACCTTTCTTCCGTGGGGCCCTGGACCAGGGCTCAGTGTGCACACTTGGCCTTCACAGGGCATCTGCGAGGAGGTCTTGGGGAGCCAGCTGCTTGCAGGCTGCGTGGCCCTGGTCGACATTGCCCGCTACCTGGAGGCCTGCCGCCAGGACCTGTGTCTCTGTGAACACACTGACCGGCTCAGCTGCGTCTGCCACACCCTTGCTGAATACTCCCGGCAGTGCGCCCACGCTGGGGGCCTGCCCCAGGACTGGCGGGCCCCTCACCTATGCCGTGAGTGCCTGTGTCCCTGCCCCTGCTTCGAGCCATACTGCCTAGGGCTGGCCACATGACGTGAGCTGTCTTCTTGTTGCCCTGCAGCCCAGACGTGCCCTCATAACATGCAGTACCATGAGTGCCGCTCACCCTGTGCAGACACCTGCTCCTACATGGAGCATTCCCAGGCCTGCGAGGACCACTGTGTTGCCGGCTGCTTCTGCCCGGACGGTGAGGCTCAGAGACACCCACGTGTCCTGGGTGCCAGACCCCCGCCCTGTCCACAGTGTCCCTGGGCCTCTGAGGCTGTCTGAGGCCTCTGCTACAGGGCCATGGGAGGGGCAGGGGGTCAGAGACCCATCCTCTCCATACACCCACAACATGGAAGTGGGGGCTGGCACCTGGCCCACCTGCCCCCTTCACCCCCAGGGTTGGTGTTTGATGACATTGGGCAGTCTGGCTGCATCCCTGCGTCCCAGTGTGCCTGCACATACAACGGGGCCACCTACGCTCCAGGGGCCGTCTACACCACAGACTGCACCAACTGGTATATGTGGGCTCTTCCCTCCAGCCCCCAGGATGTGCACTGGGACGGCCCTTGCCCTCCCTGTCTGGCTGAGACCCCTGCGGGCTGGCTCAGAGGTAGAGACAGTGCCCAGGGCTGGCACTCACCCATGGCCTCTGATTCCAGCACCTGCTCTGGAGGCCGGTGGAGCTGCCAGGAGGTCCCATGCCCAGGCACCTGCTCTGTGCTCGGAGGCGCCCACTTCTCCACATTTGACGAGAAGCAGTACACGGTGCATGGGGACTGCAGCTATGTGCTGGCTAAGGTGCGGCTTGTGGCCACTCAGTGTCCTCCCAGGCAGTGGCTGTCAGCCTTCCCCAGCCTGGCCGCCTGTTGCTGCTGCTCCTGGGGCAGCCCGTGGAGGTCCCCATGCTGAGACCTCAAGGAAGCCCCTCAGCTCCCCAGTGCAAGGCCCCAAGGGCCCTGAGGTTTCTGGTCAGAGCCTCCAGCACTGGGGGACCCACGTTCAGCGCCCTGGCTGCTCTGTAGCTTGGGTTTTGTTTAATAGACTTTGCTCTTTAGAACAGTCTTTGGTTTATGTAAATTGAGAGGGAAGCACAGAGAATTGCCACAAATGTCTATCCCTAAATGTGGGGCCTGTGCTGATGCTCTGAGGCTGCCTGGGGTTGCAGCTTATGCCAGGCCTCACTCTTGACGTTGTACATTTCATGGGTTTGGACAGACGATGGTGTCCTGTGCCCACACTGCAGGTTATAAGTGGTGTCACTGCCCCGAGCCCCGTGCCCCACCCCAGCAGACACTGAGAGTCTCGGCCTCTCTGGCTTTGCCCTCCCTACAAGGCTACAGGGCTAGAATTGTACGGGGCAACCTTCTCAGACTTGTCACCCAGTGAGTGCACTGAGATTCCTCTGGGTGTGCCCAAGTGTCCCCACATGGGGGTCCTGAAAGCACCTCCCTTGAGGGTTATGAGGATGAGCAGCTCCTGAGGAACAGGGGCTTCCTGAGAGGACAGGCAGCACAGGCCAGAGCAGGGGAAGCTGGGAGGGTAGAGAGTGAGGATCCCTATTGTGTCCCACAGCCCTGTGGCGACAGCACCTTTACTGTGCTGGCCGAGCTGCGCAGGTGTGGGCTGACGGACAGCGAGACCTGCCTGAGGAGTGTGACGCTGAGCCTGGGTGGGGCGCAGACAGTGAGTGTGGTCAGGGGGCTGAGGGGAGCCGGGAGGAGGCAGACCTGGGGTGGGGGACAGGGTGTTATCACCTCTGGGGACACAGTGTAGGCCTGGCCCTGTGCTGACTCTGGCTACTCTGCTCTGCCTCAGGTGGTCGAGGTGAAGGCCAGTGGGGAGGTGTTTGTGAACCAGATCTATACCCAGCTGCCTGTGTCTACAGGTAAGGGTGCCAGTCCCTCCATCCCCCAGCCAGCCAGGGTCCTGTCCCCACTGCCCCATAAAACCCTCATTTTCTGTGTTCACAGCCAATGTCACCCTCTTCAGACCCTCCACCTTCTTCATCATTGCTCAGACCAACCTGGGCCTCCAGGTGGACATCCAGCTGGTACCCACCATGCAGGTGTTTGTGAGGCTGGCACCTGAGTTCCATGGGCTGACCTGTGGTAAGAGGCATCGCCTTCCCAGTCCCCTAAGCCCACCTCGTCAGCCAGAGCGTGAGGCCTCACTGCCTTCCCTTCCCAAGGCCTGTGTGGGAACTTCAACCAGAACCAGGCTGATGACTTCACAGCCCTCAGTGGGGTGGTAGAGGGCACGGCTGTGGCCTTTGCCAACACCTGGAAGACCCGGGCTGCCTGCCCCAACGTCAGGAGCAGCTTCGAGGATCCCTGCTCCCTGAGCGTGGAGAACGGTGCGTGTGTTCACGTGGGGCCAACTCATAGCTGGCACAGAGCACTGTGAACTGGGGCCCTGCGCCAGGGGAAGGGGAAGGGCAGGAGGCTGTTTTGGCTGGTCCTGGACTCCTCCCATCCACTGTGGCCAGAGGGACTAGAAGGGCCTCACTTGTCTGTCCAAGGTGGAGGCCACTGGTGCCCTTAGCAGGTGGTGGTCTGAGTGAAGGGGAGGACACCATGTCACCTGTGGAAGTGTCTGTCCAGGGAAGCCAGATTCCCAAAGCCCAGGCCAGCAGCAGGGCCGGCCGGCAAGTGAGCCCACTGATGGCTGCTCCTCTCTGCCCACAGAGAAGTACGCTCAGCACTGGTGCTCACTGCTGACTGACACCCAAGGCCCCTTTGCCCCCTGCCATGCTGCCGTGAACCCCCTCACTTTCTACTTGGTAAGGATGGCCTCTCTCCTAGGGTGGCACTCCTGACACTGGGCCTCGTGGCTGCCTCCTGGGAGGACTGGGCTGTCCCTCTGGCTGTGTGCCCTGCTTCTCCATCTACTCACCATATATTCGCCAAGTCCTCTTTGCCTTTGGCCCTAAACCAGGCCCAGGCACTAAACCCCCAGGCTTCCTAGCTGAAGGGAGAGTACAGGGCCGGCCAAGGATCAGGCCCTGGTTTCCATGCAGCCACCTCTCCCTGGCACTCCCACCATCAATCCTGCTGAGAGGTCAGGGCCTCATGGAGACTTGGGTGGTCCCCAGGCAGCAGGGAAGATACTGGGAGGGAGGGCACTGCAGGGCAACCATTGCAGGGCCACATGTGGGGCCCCATGTGGGCCAGACCCTGACACTGCTGCTGTGCCCAGCACTGCATGTTCGACACCTGCAACTGTGAGAGGAGCGAGGATTGCCTGTGCGCGGCCCTGTCCTCCTACGTGCGCGCCTGTGCCGCCCGGGGCCTGCTGCTCCATGGTTGGAGAGATGGCGTCTGCAGTGAGTGGCCCCGCACCGGGCTGAGGCCTGAGGGTTGGGTGGGGGGCTGGCCTTGTGGTGGCCCCAGTAACCAGCTCACTCTTTTCCTGCCCTGCTCAGAGAAGCCCATGACCACCTGCCCCAAGTCCATGACCTACCGCTACAACATCAGCACCTGCCAGCCCACGTGCCGCGCCCTGAGCGAGGGGGATATCACTTGCCACATCCCCTTTGTGCCTGTGGATGGCTGTACCTGCCCCGAGAGCACTGTCCTGGATGACACGGGTGTGTGTGTGCCAGCCACCAGCTGTCCCTGCTACCACAGGGGTGCCGTGGTTCCCAACGGGGAGTCAGTGCACGATAGCGGGGCCATCTGGTAAGAGCCCTGCCGAGGAAGGGGGGGTCCCCAGAGCCTGCCTGCGGCCGACACACTCTGACCATCCTCCCCTTGCAGCACCTGCACACAGGGGACGCTGAGCTGCCTCGGAGGCCCTGCCCCCACACCAGGTGAGTCAGGACCACAGCCCTTGGGCCTCACAATGCCCATGAGAAGCCCCCCAGTGCATTCCGGCTTAACCTCACCCCAAGTGCACCAGGCTGGGGTTTTGGTCAGCTTCTCTGGGTCAGGCATTCCGTGTGTCCTGTGGGCTCTGCCAGCGGATGGCATGGGTATGGGTACTGCACACACAGCACACGCTCATACATGTGCACATGCATATGTGCACACACGGACATGTGCACACACAAGGACAGGCACAAGGCACATTCATGCATATGCTCACACACACACAAGCACATGTACACACTGCACACACAAGCATAGCACAAGGCACACAAATGTACAACAGACAGGCGTGCATGTGCACAGTACACTCACACATACACATGTACACACTGCACAGGCTCACGTGCACATATACACGAACATACACTCACACACATGTACACACTGCACGTGTACACATGTACACATGTGTGTATATAGTGTACATACATACATGCACACATACACAGTGCACACTCATGTGCACACACATACAGTGTGCATGTGGCACAGACAGGTCCTTTCTGCACACAAGGGTCCAGGCATTAGGGCAGCTCATGTTCTTGGGAGAGAGCCTGGCAGGAGTGGTGGGTCCCCTGACATCCCACTCCCCACAGTGTGCACTGCACCCATGGTCTACTTCGACTGCCACAATGCCACACCCGGGGTGGCCGGGGCTGGCTGTCAGAAGAGCTGCTACACCCTGGACATGGCCTGCGTAAGCCCCTCCTGACAGCCCCAGAACCCCCTATACTCCTTGCTGAGGGCCTCTTGTGGGTGCTCCTGGGTTGAAGGGCAGCTCCGAATGAAAGGGCCTTCAGCCTCCTGATAGCCTGTGTCCAGGAGGTGCCCTGCCTGTGTGCTGGCCAGGTCCCCTGCTTCTGTGGCTCCCTAGGCCCCAGGCGGGTCCCTCCAAGGTGGTGTGACTGAGTCGTCCCTGGGACAGTCTCACCGGTCACTCGATGTGTCTCTCGGCCCTGCAGTACAGCTCTCAGTGTGTGCCTGGCTGCGTGTGCCCTGACGGGCTGGTGGCAGACGGTGAAGGTGGCTGCATTGCGGTGGAGAACTGCCCCTGCACACACAACGAGGCCAGCTACCAGGCTGGCCAGACCATCCGGGTGGGCTGCAACACCTGGTATGCACATTGGCCCATCCGGAGCAGCGCACCACTCCGAGGAGGGTGTCCTAGCAACAGTGCCATGAGGCCCAGTCGGCATCTGTGATGCTGGCTGCCCTGGGGCCTGGCTGTCCCACCCCAGTCACACAGAGCCCCTGGGAGGTCGCCCCCTCCCATCCCCTCCTGCCCCCAGCTGCCCTGTCCCACCTGCAGCTGCCCCTCCTGTTCCCTTGCCCCCTCCTACTCTGGCCTGACTCTCAGCTGTCCTGCCCAGCACCTGTGACCGAAGGATGTGGCAGTGCACGGATGATCCCTGCATAGCTACCTGTGCTGTGTATGGAGATGGCCATTACCTCACATTTGATGGGCAGCGCTACAGCTTCAGTGGCGACTGCCAGTACACACTGGTGCAGGTACACCACTACTGCCTCATGGCCAAGGTCCTCTGTGGCCCCAGAGTGCATGTGGGCCACTTGGCTTTTTCTCCTGGCTTCTGACACTCTGCTTCCCCAGGACAACTGTGGTGGGAGCAGCGGTGCACAGGACAACTTCCGTGTCGTCACCGAGAATGTCCCCTGTGGCACCACAGGCACCACCTGCTCCAAGGCCATAAGGCTCTTCCTGGGGGTGAGTGAGACCAGGTGGTCAAGGCCCCTCTGGGAGGCCCAGAGCAGGGACTGGGAGAACAGGAGGGGCCCAGGGGCCCACTCAGGCCCTGAGCAGCCTCCTTGCTGTGCAGAGCTACGAGCTGAGGCTGAGCAACGGGAAGGCAGAGGTGATCAGGGAGGGCACAGGGCAGGAGCTGCCCTTCACCATCCGCCAGATGGGCGTCTTTCTGGTGGTGGATACCAACGCTGGCCTGGAGTTGCTGTGGGACAGAAGGACCAGCATCTTCATCCGGCTCAGCCCTGAGTTCAAGGTGAGGCCCAGGAGGAGGTGGGGTACAGGTGGGGAGGCCAGAGACAGAGAGAGACAGAGAGACAAGACAGAGAGAGACAGAGTAAGAGAGAGATAAGACAGAGAGACAGACTCAGAGAGAGACAGAGTCAGAGAGAGACAGAGTCAGAGAGAGAGTCAGAGAGATAAGACAGAGAGATGGACTCAGAGAGAGACAGAGAGACAGAGACAGAGAGAGACAGAGTCAGAGAGAGATAGAGAGACAGACTCAGAGAGAGACAGAGAG
>NW_003852655.1:647872-653187 GCF_000181295.1 Otolemur garnettii | reverse complement strand
CAGAGAGAGACAGAGAGAGACAGGACAGAGAGTCAGAGACAGAGAGACAGAGTCTGGAGCAACTGTGCCTCCTAGGAGGACCCCTTGGGTATGAGTATCCTGGGCTGCTCTAACACATGACCACAAGCTGGGTGGTGGGTCCCCTTACCTTCTAGACACTAGAGTCCAGGCGAGTTCCCTCTGAGGGCTCTGGGGCTTCCCTTTACCCTCCGAGCTCTGGTTTCCAGGCATCCTTGCAGTGGCCACATCGCCCATCTCTGCCATGGTCTCCACATGGCTCCTCTTTGCCTGTGTCCAAATTTACCTCTTTTTATGAGGACTCCAGTCATTGTTTGGGCCCACCCTAATAGAGCGCAACCTCCCCTGAACTTGGTCACCTTTGTAGAGACCGTGTTCCCCAAAAAGCCCCCTTGTAGGCCCAGGGCTGGGACCTGAGCATGCCCTCTCCTCGGGTCACATTCTGCCTACCATGCAGGCTCAGCTCGCTTTTCCCAGGAGAGACTCTCACAGGCCTGGTGGCCCCTGGGCTGCCCTGGCAGAGTGGCCGGATCATCACCCCCAGGCCTCCTTAGAGGGCAGAGCCAGAGTGTGTTGCGTCTGGAGATTCTGGGCTTGGTGTGGGGGGAGGGTGGGGAGGGTGGATAGTTGCTGTGCCCTAGAAGGCCAAGGGGCTGGGGAGGCCCCCTGTGTCACTCCACTTCTGCAGGCCAGGGTCTGTGCCACCCCCACAGTTCCTATGGCCCCAGCTCTCAGGGCTCCATCTGTCTCCTGCTTCTGCAGGGCAGGGTCTGTGGCCTGTGCGGGAACTTCGACGACAGCGCCATCAATGACTTCACCACACGGAGCCAGTCCGTGGTGGGAAATGCCCTAGAATTTGGGAATAGCTGGAAGCTCTCCCCATCCTGCCCGGACGCCCTGGCACCCAAGGACCCCTGCACTGCCAACCCCTACCGCAAATCCTGGGCCCAGAAGCAGTGCAGCATCATCAACAGCGCCACCTTCGCCGCCTGCCACGCCCATGTATGGCCAGCCCAGGCTTGGGGGGTGTTTTCTGGGCCCCAGGGGACCTACAGTGACACTCAGGAGACCCAGCAGGGAGAAGGGGGGGTGCAGAGCTGTCAGCAAGGGCATGGGCAGCCACGCCTCTGGGGCTGGTGTGGATATGCTGGATGGGCCTGGCATTGGCCTGGGGGTTGTGGGAGGTGCTTCCTCTGAAGACTGCTCATGACAGCCCCAGATGAAGCCTGACCACTCGGGCTCACACGTTTGCTGTCCCTGAGCTTCAGTGGATCCTGGCCCATGTCAATAGGCCAGTGTGGGGCTGACCCCCTGACCCATGAGGGTATAGGTTGGAACCTGAAGGCCTGTTTCCCCAGGTGGAGCCAGACAAGTACTATGAGGCCTGTGTGAGCGACGCCTGTGCCTGTGACTCGGGGGGTGACTGCGAGTGCTTCTGCACAGCCGTGGCTGCCTACGCCCAGGCCTGCAGCAATGCTGGCCTCTGCGTGTCCTGGCGGAGCCCTGACATCTGCCGTGAGTGTGCAGGGCCCCAGGGACGAGGCAGGAAAGCACAACATGCCCAGAAATGCTCCATGGGATGGGGAGAAAGGTGTCCAAAGAAAAACAAAATGAAGAGGAGAGGTGTCCTGCTGAGGGTGGTAGAACATTCTGGAAGGAGGGCGGCAAAGTGCCCCAATTCCAGCCCAGATGGAGCCTTGTCAGGGGCTGGGTATAGCTCAGAGCTGCTCTGGCTGGAGACCCCTAAAAGCCCAGGGACCCCGCCTGGGCTGCCCTCCATATGCCCTGTCTTGCTGGCTGAGGGCGCAGGGGAGGGAAATGGCCTCCAACCAGCCAGAGGCACAGGGAGCCTCCTGCCACTGGGCCACTGAGCACCCCCTCCCTGCAGCTCTCTTCTGTGACTACTACAACTCTGAGGGCCAATGCGAGTGGCACTACCAGCCCTGTGGGGCCCCCTGCATACGCACCTGCCGGAACCCGCGGGGAGACTGCCTACCTGACGCCCATGGCCTGGAAGGTGGGTGGGCTCCTCCTGATCCCACGAGGAGCCTTTGTGGCATCAGCCTCGAGCTCTCCGCTGGGTTGCTGCAGAGGCCGGTGCTGGGGCTGGCCAAGGCCCTCCAGGGTGGGGGCTGGTAGTCTGTGCGGTTGGGACTCAGGCCTCTCTGCCGCAGGCTGCTACCCGAAGTGCCCAGCGGAGGCCCCCATCTTTGACGAGGACAATATGCAATGTGTGGCCGCCTGCCCAGCCCCACCCCAGCCTCCACCCTGCCGAGTCCACGGGAAGTTGTACTGGCCGGGTGCAACCGTACCCTCGGACAAGAACTGCCACTCCTGGTGGGCCACCCACTGCAGGATGAGGGGGGTTTAGGCCCACAGCCTGAGTCTTAGGGTCCTGGGGTATCCATAGCCGGAGCTTCTGGGGCCAAGTACCACAGGATAGGGCATCTCCCTAATGCTGAAGTTTAGTTTTGGGCCCCCATGTCTGTGGCAGTGTTGCAGGGTGCTGGGACTCCCACATCCTGAGGTCTGGAGGACTAAGTACAGTGCAGTTTCTAGGATGGGGAATCCAGGGATCCAGGGGAAGCTGACCTGAGGCCAGACCCCAGGGACTTCATAGGGTGGACACACCAGGAGAGTGGTCATAGGGTCATCTTGGGCTCATTCTGTCTGCATGGGTCACTAATTAAAAGGCCCAAGAGGGCATGACCTCAGGTGAGTGGGCCCTGAGAGCCAACAGCGGGCCTCTGTGTCTACCAGCTCAGGGGTGTGACATGGACCCTGGATACCCCTGAGGACAGCCTTGCAGGACCTGCTACCCCAGGGCCCCTATACAGTGGGACACCCAATGAGGCCTGCAGTGCTGGCCCCTCACACCCAGCCTCCCCTCCCGAGGACACACATAAAGGAGCTGCTACCCCAGGGCCCCAGCATAGAGGAATGCCCAGTGGGGCCCAAGGTGCTGGCCCCTCACACCCAGTCTTCCCTCCCTCCTCTCACCAGCATTTGCAGCGGGACTGGTGTGCGATGCACCTATGACGCCCAGGGTGAGTGGCTGGTGGCCCCTTGGACTGGGGGACTCAGGGATCTCTGCCCATGGCTCAGCCCCTAACAGGCCCGGTTGCTGTGCTCCCCACAGCCTGTGTGTGCACCTATGGTGGCCAGCACTTCCACCCCGGGGATGTTATCTACCATACCACAGATGGTGCTGGTGGCTGCATCTCTGCCCACTGCGGGGCCAACGGCACGATCCAGAGGAGGGTCCACCGCTGCAGCCCCTCCACCCCTGCACCCCCAACCACCTTCTCCTTTTCCATGACCCCACTAGGTAAGGTGCACTGTCCCTCTAACTCTCTCTGGACAATGGGTTTATGCCCAGCTCTGGGCATCAGTGGCAGACCTTGAAGATTGGGAAGGGCTCAGGAGTAGGGTGCTAGGCGCAGGGACCACCTGCCCGTTCCACTCCAGGCCCTGCAGTGGGGAAGAGTTGCCTCCAAGGCACACCACCACCTGGCCTCAGTGGGAGCCAGCCCCTGGAGGACAGTGGGAAGCACCCCCTCCTCCCAGGGGCTGTCACTGCCTGTGGACATGTTCTGGGCTGGGAACTTGGGGCTGTCGCCTCCTGTGGACATGTTCTGGGCTGGGAACTCGGGCTTCAGGGGCATAGCTTGGGACTGGTTTCCCCTAAACAAACTAGCTGACCTGGGTGTTCAATGCCTGCCCTGTGCCAGCAGGTCCTGAGCAGATGCCCTAGATGGGGATGGGCAGACAATTAGCCCCATGCCACTGATCAGGGTGGAGGAGAGGATGGTAGGAGGGGCCAGACTCAGCCACCTGAGCTCATACCCTGGCACTCAGCCTGGGCCTGTCTCTTTTACCCACAGTCCTGAGCTCAACGCCAACCCTTGGCCCCAGCCTCAGCCCTGCCCTGAGCACAGCACACACGAGTCCCCCAAGCAGTGCCCGGCCCACAGTCGAGGGCACCTCCCCCAGGATGGTGGCTTCCTCAGCCTCTGCCCCACCCCACCCGAGCTGTGGGGAGGAGTGTCTGTGGTCACAGTGGCTGGATGTCAGCCATCCTGGACAGGGTGTTGACAGTGGTGACTTTGACACACTGGACAATCTCCGTGCCCATGGGTACCACGTGTGCCTGGCGCCTAGGGAGGTGCAGTGTCGGGCTGAGGATGCCCCCCAGGTGCCGCTTCACCTCCTGGGACAGCGTGTGGACTGCAGCCCGGCAGTGGGGCTGATCTGTTACAACAAGGACCAGGCTGTGGGGCTCTGTGACAACTACCAGATCAGGGTTTTGTGCTGCACACCCCTGGCCTGCCCCACCTCTGGTGGTCCAGCCTACACCACGCCCCTCATGATCTCCAGGACACCTGAGACCCACGCCACTCTATCCACAGCTGGTACAGTGCCCACCACGGTCAGGACAACACCAGGCCCAGGTACCAATATGCCTGTGCAAACGACCTTCCTGACCTCTAGCCCTACATCAGGATCAATGGCCTCGACGACACCCTCTGGGAGCCCCATGGCCCTGGGGACCTCGGGGCTCACAGAGAAGCCAATTGGCCCTGAAACCAGCCCAGTTTCCTGCCTTCAGGAGATCTGCACTTGGACTGAGTGGATTGATGGCAGCTACCCAGGGCCAGCAAGAAACAGTGGGGATTTTGACACTTTTCAAAATTTAAGAAAAAAAGGATACAGGTTCTGTGAGAGACCTAGTGGTGTGGAGTGTAGGGCAGAGAGCTTCCCCAACACCCCACTGGCAGAGCTTGGCCAGGACGTGACCTGTAACACCAGAGAGGGACTTCTCTGCCTGAACAGGAACCAGCTGCCGCCCATCTGCTACAACTACGAGATCCGCATCCAGTGCTGTGAGATGGTAGACAGGTGCAGAGACAAGCCCACAGCAGACACACAGCCCACCACAGGGGAGACTGGGATCCACACGTGGGCAACTGTGACAACAGTACTATCCTCAGCCTCCACAGAGCACGTGACTGGCAGTTCAGCAGCAATGCCTATAGCCACGGGGGCCATGCACACCACCCACGCAGTCACTGGATCCCAGACCACAGACTGCCAGCCCAGGTGCTCCTGGACCAAGTGGTTCGACGTGGACCTCCCAGCCCCCGGGCCCCACGGTGGAGATGTCGAAACGTACAGCAACATCATCAGGAGAGGGGAAAAAATCTGCCACCGGCCAGAAGAAATCACCAAGCTCGAGTGCCGTGCAGAGAACCACCCCGATGTGAGCATCGAGCAGCTGGGCCAGGTGGTGCGGTGTG
>NW_003852655.1:639626-642358 GCF_000181295.1 Otolemur garnettii | reverse complement strand
AAAATCTGCCACCGGCCAGAAGAAATCACCAAGCTCGAGTGCCGTGCAGAGAACCACCCTGATGTGAGCATCGAGCAGCTGGGCCAGGTGGTGCGATGTGACCGGGACGTGGGCCTGGTGTGCAGGAACCAGGACCAGGTGGGAAGACTCAGGATGTGCCTCAACTATGAGGTGCGCGTGCTGTGCTGCCAGACGCCTGCAGGCTGCCCGCAGACCACTGTGACTCATCCTCCAACTGCAACTACCAAGACCTCATCTTCAGTCTGGTCCACATCTGTAGTCTCCACCTCTGAGGTGTCCAGCTCTTCAGCGCCCTCTACCCGCACCTGCTTCTGTAGCCTGGCTGGACAGTTGTATCCTGCAGGTAAGCACATGTGCCCTTAGAGCAGAGTCGAGCCCATGCTGCCCACGGCTTTCCCCCTATGGACATGCATGAGAGGCCTCTGCTATTTGAGCTACTGGCTAACTGCAGCCAGGAGTGGCCTCACCCCTTCTTTTGATGTTCCCTCCCAGTAATGAGGGTAGAAAGGGCCCCTTGCATAAAGGAGCAGCCCCTGTGGGGTGGGTGGCGGGGTAGTGGCCCTTCTCTTAGCTCATGGCTGCTGTGTCTCTTTCTTTGCAGGATCCATCATTTACCACCAGACAGATCTTGCCGGGCATTGCTATTATGCCCTGTGCAACCAATATTGCCAAGTGGTCAGAGGGGTGGACCATACATGTCCCTCCACTACGGTGCCCCCTGTCCCAGAGACGTCCCCTTTGACATCCACCTCCAAGCCTGTCACTACACAGGGATGCCCAAGTGCAGTTCCGCCAAGAAAGGTAACCTGTGCCTCCCTGCCCTTTGGACACTGAGGGGCTACTGTAAGACCTTGAACATATTTGCATGGCCAGTGCCATGCTAAGGGTCTGGTTCCAGGACCTCCCAAAGTGGCTTCCCAGCAAGGAGCTGGGTATGGGGGCATAAGGCTACAGCCGCAGACCAGGCACCAGGCTAGGGGTCCCATGTTCTGACTGGACAGGCAGGGAGAGCAATAGTGACAGGGAGGGGCAAGTTCCCATTAAGAGCCTCCAGCTCTGAGCTGTGTGAAGGCAGGTAGCAAGGGTGGTATGGGTAAGAGGCTGGGGATCATTGGGGGTTTTGCTGTATAGCCACAGCCCCTTGTCCTCCCACGTCCCCATGAGGAGCCTTAGGGAACTCCTGAGAACTGGAGGAGGCCCCTGGAGACTTGAGGGGTCAGACACTGCAGCTGCCTCTGCTTCTGCAGAAAGGCGAGACCTGGGCCATGCCCAACTGCTCCCAGGCCACCTGTGAGGGCAATGATGTCATCTCTCTACGCCCGCGCACGTGCCCGAGGGTGGAAGAGCCCAGTTGTGCCAACGGCTACCCAGCCCTAAAGGTGGCTGACCAGGATGGCTGCTGCCAGCGCTACCAGTGCCAGTGTGAGCTGGGGGACATAGTGTGTGGGGGGTCAGCCTCTGCCCAGCATCAGCCCCCCTCCTCTAGATTGAACTTACAGCATCAAGGCAAAGATGGGAGGGCGATAAGGGTGGTTAGGCCTCTGAGAGTGCTGAGGAGAGGCCTGCCCAGGTCCCCAGAGCTACTGGGCCTGCCCTGTGAGAGAAAGTGGAGGGGTCTGTCCCTACCTCACTCAGGCTCTGTCAAGCACCACTGGCCAGAGAGGTCTGCTGGTGCTGGCCACATGCGTTCCAACAACGTGGAGGGTTGCATGTGCTCCCTTGTGGCAAGACAGTGGGAGGTTGCGGCAGGGGAGTCCCTGAAACCCCTGTCAGGCTGCTCTTGGCACCCGCAGGTGTGTGCAGTGGCTGGGGAGACCCTCACTACATCACCTTCGACGGCACCTACTACACGTTTCTGGACAACTGTACGTATGTGCTGGTGCAGCAGATCGTGCCCGTGCTCGGACACTTCCGTGTGCTCATTGACAACTACTTCTGCAATGCAGAGGACGGGCTCTCCTGCCCACAGTCCATCATCGTCGAGTACCAGCAGGACCGCGTAGTGCTGACCCGCAAGCCAGTTGGCGGGGTGATGACCAATGAGGTGGGGAAGTCTCTGTGTGCGTGGCAGGGCCCAGCCAGCCTTCCTGGCGGGGCCCTGCACGCTGACTGCTGTCTACTCTTCTGTTTTTCTTTCGCTGTGCCACACGTCCAGATCATCTTCAATGGTGAGGTGGTGCGCCCTGGCTTCCAGAAAAACGGCATCATGGTTTCCCGAGTGGGCATCAAGATGTATGTGACCATCCCTGAGCTTGGAGTCCAGGTCATGTTCAGTGGCCTCATCTTCTCAGTGGAGGTGCCCTTTAGCAAGTTCGTCAACAACACCGAGGGCCAGTGTGGTGAGGCCTGGCTGCCTTCCCTGGGCTTTGTCTGGCATTAGGAGGGGTTGTGCCGTGGGTAGGTCTGGCCTGGGATGGTGCTCTCATCTGTGAGGTTGCTAATGCTCTGCTTCAGGGTAGCTTCCTGGAGGGAGGCCTCCCAGGCAGAACAAACTCAGTTCCAGTAAGAGAAAGGAGGGGGACCCATGGCCTGGGGTGCCGAGGAAAGGTGGCTGTGGTCCAGGTAGTAGCACAGCCTGAGGGGCCCAGGTCTCTGGCTTGGACCATTGGTAGCTGTGGGGGGCTTGAAAAACATGCTGGGCAAAGGGAGTCTCACACCTGAGGCTCACACCTGTCTGTCCTAGTGGCTCCTGTGACAGTATCTGCTCTGGG
>NW_003852655.1:604171-639578 GCF_000181295.1 Otolemur garnettii | reverse complement strand
AGGGAGTCTCACACCTGAGGCTCACACCTGTCTGTCCTAGTGGCTCCTGTGACAGTATCTGCTCTGGGTGTGACATCAGTGCAGGCAGAGGGAGGGCAGGGCCCTTATGGTCCACTGAGGGGTGCAACCCTGAGACTCGAGGGCTCCAGGACCAGTGTGGGGACACTGAACCCTAGGAGGGTGGGGCCGGCTTGCTCTGCCATTTAGTGGCTGACCCCCCACACATCTGTCCAGGCACCTGCACCAATGACCAAAAGGATGATTGCCGCATGCCTGGGGGGGCAGTGGCTGCCTCCTGCTCTGAGATGTCTGGCCTCTGGAACGTGACCAACTCTGACCAGCCATCCTGCCACAGGCCTCGCCTGGCACCCACAACAGTGGGGCCCACCACTGTGGGGACCATGACTCCGCCCCCTGAGTGCCTGCCATCCCCAATCTGCCAGCTGATTCTGAGCGAGTGAGACTGTGGGCAAGGGGGTGGTCCCACTTATCCCACCCTTCCAAGGGCAGGTGGGAAGAAATGGGTCTTCGGGGGCTCCTTGCCCATGCCACGGGTTGTCCCTAGGGCTCCTAGCAGGATGGTCATCTCTGAGCCTGTCTTCAGGCTCACTCCTATAGATGGGGACATTGGTCACTGTCCCCAAGCAGCACCCAGGTGTGCAGGGCCAGGGCAGCCCAGTGGAGGAGGATTTATAGGAAGGATTAGGTGGGGCATCCAGACCCTGCTCTCACCTCATGCTCGTCCCTTATCCTGAGACAGGGTGGCTTGGCACACAGTGGGGACCCAGAGACCCACAGGGCTCACTCAAGGGAGCATTGTGCAAACAGGTCGATGCCCAGGGATGCCTGGTAGGGCCACACGACAACTGAGCCATCCCTACCCATAGGGTCTTCCAACTATGCCACACCATGATCCCCCCATGGCCGTTCTACGAGGGCTGTGTCTTCGACCAGTGCCACATGCCCGGCACTGAGGTGGTGTGCTCCGGCCTGGAGCTCTATGCCTCACTGTGTGCCTCCTACGGCGTGTGCATCGACTGGAGGAGCTGGACCAACCACACTTGCCGTGAGTGCCTGGCTTGGACAGCCACTGCCCTCAGGCTGCACTGGCTGTGAGGGGACAATGAGGGTAGCTTCCTAGAGGAAGAGGGAGGCCTGACCCAAGCACTGTGCACTCAGTTCCCTAAGAGAAAATATGGGCCCATGGCCTAAAGTGCTGGGGAGTGGTGGCCATGGGCACCTCCTGAGGGGGCGCTTGTGCTCAGAGGCCCAAGAGGCTCTGGGCTGAGCCCTTCTCCTTAGGTGTGACCTCCCCTCCCAACAGCATTCACCTGCCCTGCTGACAAAGTGTACCAGCCCTGCGGCCCCACCAATCCCTCCTATTGCCACGGGAACGACAGCGCCAGCCTCATGTATGTGCCTGCCCCTCCCCCACTAGGCGCCTCTGCCCCAGAGCAGGGCCACCACCAACCCTCTGCTCCCCACAGGGTCCTGCAGGAGGCTGGCCCCATCACGGAAGGCTGCTTCTGTCCCCGTGGCATGACGCTCTTCAGTGCCAGCACCCAAGTCTGTGTGCCCATGGGCTGCCCCAGTACGTGCGACCTGGGTGTGGGCTAGGGGGTGTGGCAGAGCCCAGGGCCCACTCCAGTCCCTGACACACATCTTTCCCAGCTGACCTTGCATCTCTTTGCCTCCAGGGTGCCTGGGTCCAAATGGAGAGCCGATGGAGGTAAGCACTGGTCCAGCCCCAATCCTGGGCCACAGCAGGGACAAGGCACTCAGAGGAAGGGCGAGTCTAGACGAGAGCCCAACAAGATGAGGGGCTCCTCTTCCTGCCTGCCTTGTGGATGGAGCCGGAGCCCCATTTCCCCTGGGGCAGCAGCATGGAGCTGACCCTGAGGCTGCCCATGTCTTCCCTCCCTGGGCACCCTTGCCCCACTGGGACATGTGAAGGCATGGGGCCCTTCTGAAGCCCCCTTCCCTAGCGTTCCCCAAGGGCCCCTCAGCTATAGGTTGCAGCTGGCCATGGGCTGGGGCTCACGCATCCCTTACCTTGCAGCCGGGCCAAACCATCAGTGTCGACTGTCAGGAGTGCACCTGTGATGGGGCCACTTGGACCATGACCTGCTGGCCAAAGCCTTGCCCACTGCCCCCCATGTGCCCCCTGCCTGGCTTCGTGCCTGTGCCCATGGCTCCGCAGGCTGGCCAGTGTTGCCCTCAGTACAGCTGCGGTGAGCCCTTTGCTGTGTGGTGATGCCGGCTGCCCTGCACAGTCTGGGGTGGGGGGCTGAGCCTGGCCCCTCCAGAAGGCCTACCCTTTGGGGCCCAGGGTGAGGGAGGGTGGCCAGCATTCCTGGAGACCCCTGGGAGGTGGGCCTTTGGCCAGGCTAGGGGCAGGTGCAGACTCCCTCCTGCCCTCCTCCTGCCCTATAGCCTGCAACACCAGCCACTGCCCCAAGCCTGTGGACTGTCCCCAGGGCTCCCGCCCAATCCTGACCCATGAAGAGGGGGCCTGCTGTCCAAGCCAGAACTGCAGTGAGTGTCCCAGCCCTGTTAACCACCCAGACCCTGTGGTCCGGGGTGCCAAGAGGTGGGGAGGGGCTGGTGGCTGCCAGTTGGGTGCAGCCTGCTTGTCTCTCCCAATAGGCTGGACGGTCTGCCGTGTCAATGGGACCCTGTACCAGGTGAGACAGCTGGGCTCAGAACCCATAGCCCATAGGGACTGAGCCCCCTGCCTGCCTTGCTCTCCTACCAGCCCACAGGGTCTCTGCAGACACTGGCACTCAACTCCCCTGGGACCAGGGCACTGTTTTTCTTCCAGGTCCTGGAGGTGTAAACTTGGCCCAGGTCTCTGGGGCTCTGGTCCCTTAACACCTACAGCCCCTCCAGCGCCCCCCAGAGTGTGTAGTCTCACTGGGGGTGTAGCATGGGGCTCTGCCCTCAGGATGTGGACTCTGGGCTAAGGTCTCTGTACAGGGGTTTCTGCCAGGGATCCCCCTGGGAGAGGTCAGCCTGGCAGGGGGCCCAGCACACTCACTAATGTCTGTCCACTCCAACTCTACAGCCCGGTGCAGTGGTCTCCTCGAACCTGTGTGAGACCTGCAGGTGTGAGGTGGACGGCAGCCCCCAGGCGGGCACACCTGTGGTCAGCTGTGAGACCCAGATCTGTGACATCCACTGCCCTGTGGTGAGTGCCCACCCTGGCCTCCTCCCGTTCCACCCCAGCAGCCAGCCAGGGGCTCAGGTCACATGTCCACCCCCTCCCCACAGGGCTTCAAGTACCAGGCACGGAGTGGACAGTGCTGTGGCACCTGTGTGCAGGTAGCCTGTGTCACCAACACCAGTGGCACCACTGCCCACCTCTTCTATGTAAGTAGCAGCTACCATGTGCGCTGAGAGGCCTGAGGGGTTCTCAGCTGGCAGGGTTCTGGCACACTGGGCATTTGGGGAGCTGGTAAGGTGGAGCCTGAGCCCCTAGGCCAGGGGAAGGCAGGCAACAACAGATGGGGGTGCCAAGGGGAGAGAGTCACCTATGGGCCCGGCTTCCTTTCAGCCTGGGGAGACCTGGTCAGATCCAGGGAACCGTTGCGTGACCCACGAGTGTGAGAAGCACCAGGATGGACTTGAGGTGGTGACCACAAGAAAAGTGTGTCCCCCAATCAGCTGTACTCTGGTGAGTTCTGGGCCCCCATCCCAGCCAGGAGTTGCCCCACAAGGGGTTGGGGAACTGTGATCAGCCTCATGGTGCCAGCAAGGATGTCACCTCCTGTGTGAGTGCTATCGTCCCCATCTGAGCCTGGCCCAACTCCAGCCCCCATTTCTGGGCAGCCTCCCTGCACTGACTGGCCCTTGTCCCACAGGCCCAGGCCCAGCTGAATGAGGATGGTTGCTGCCTCTTCTGTCCCCCGCCCCAGCCCCAGAACAGTGAGTGTACCAGGCTGCTGGTGGGGCCTACCTGCCTGGGGAGGTCCATGGAGTGGACTGGCTGGCCCTGACCCCTACACCACCTTTGTCTTTCCCTAGAGTCGATCTGTGCTGTGTACCATAAGTACCAGGTCATTCGGCAGCAGGACTGTAGCTCTGCCCAGCCTGTGCGCCTGGCCTACTGCCAAGGCAACTGTGGAAACACTGGCTCCATGTATGTAAGCCCCTCCCTCGTCAGCCTGGGGGCTCTTGGAGAGTGTTCAGAGAAGACAGGATTGGCAGAAGGGTATAGGCGGGCCCCTAGCATTAGGGACGCCAGACACATGAGGGGCAGACCCATGGAGGGACCAGAGGGCAGCCCAGGGTAGGGTAGGGCTGGGGTAACAGGGCTCTGCTGTTAATGAGACCACCTTGATTACTTGCTGCAGCCACTCTGTGTCTGTCGCTAGCTCCACATCAGAACATCACAGCAGTGGCTGAAATCAGCCTGGGTGGAGGTGTTTCCAAATGAGGTGGGGGTGATGAAGTCACTTGGAGCCTAGCGTGGTATCCAGCATAAGGCCAGAGGCTGGGCATCCCCAGGGAGGCCACAGTGCTGAGCAGGCCCTGCCCACAGGTACTCCCTGGAGGCACAGGCACTGCAGCACAGGTGTGCTTGCTGCCGGGAGCTGCGAGCCTCGAGGAGGAGTGTGACCCTGTACTGTGCCGACGGCTCCCGCCAGGCCTTCAGTTACACCGAGGTGGAGGAGTGTGGCTGCGTGGGCCAGCACTGCTCCTCGCCAGGTGACATCAGCCACTCTGAGGAGCCAGAGCCTGAGCAGAGTGAGGAGGACCATAACCAGGATACAGAGGGCAGTGGGCAGGCAGGGGCCCAGGTCTCCCCTGCCCACATACCGGCACCACCGGCCTCCTGACCCACCAGAGAGAACGTCTTTTACGTCCTCCCGTCTCAGCCCCTGAGGCCAGAGGAACTTGTGCCCTTGTCCAAGTGACTGTCATCCAGAACCCAGTCCACCTGCCACGTGCACTTCCAGCGTCCACACTGGGCTGGCCCCTCCTGCCTGGACCCACCTGCTGAGGAAGAGCCTGGGGCAAGGGGATTCCTCTGGCCTTCCCATTTGGGACTGAAGCATCATGTGAGGGTCTCATGAGTGACTGTCACTGGACATGGTCATCAATTGCTTGGTGGCTGCTGGGAAGTAGAGCCTCACCCCTACCTCAGCACCAGACCTGTGTCCCCTCCTCAGGAAATGGCCAACCTGGTTCATAATATACTTTGAGCATTTTGCAATTCTTGGACTCTGAATTTTTTGGCTTATCCATGAAACCCAGGAACAGGGCAGTGGCAGAGCAGGGCATGGGGACTGGGGTTAGGGGGCTGCTCAATCTGTCTGCTGGGCGAGAGCAGGCCTGCTCTTAGGGCTGCCTCAGGAAGTCACCATGACTCTGCAAAGGTCAGTGAGGGTCCAGCTGCAGTCTCAAGTCAAGGAGGCTCAATGAGTGAGGGGTGAGAGTGAGCAGATGAGTGAGTGGTGGATGAGTGGGTGGAGGGCAGGGGGCGGGCATCAAGAGTGAGCCCAGGAGGGCTGGGCCAGGAGGGCCTGTGAAGGGCTGGGGGAGGAAGCATGTGCCCTGGGCATAAAGCTTCTGGCCACCTGGGGAGGGGCAGGTTGGGGTGAACTTGCAGGTGGGTGTGCAGGTGGGCCTGCTGGCTGGCTCCAGAGAGGGGTGGGTGGGACTCTAAGACCTGTGTCTCTTCTGGGACCGCTATGACCCTCACTATCCCACCTTCACCTTCCTGAGGCCTGGCCCACTCTCCTGTAGAGGTGGGTATGGAGACAGACACCCCTGGCAGCACACTGGGCCTTGGCCACAGGGCAGCACTGGCTCTACGTCCCAAGAGCTGGCAGAGGCATCTGGAGGATGGGCTACACCAGGCAGGGTGGGGCTTGGAAGGCTGTGGTCAGCTGCCATCAGCCCAGGGCCAGGTTGACATCCCACACTCAAATGCCACAGGGTTCAAGGGCTCCCCAGCCCCTTTCTAGGGTGGGTGGGGGGGGGAAGTGGCCCCCAGGGCAGAAGAGCCAGAGGGCAGGCATGGTCCAGATGGACAGTGCTGGCCACCTAGGGACACACTGGGTCCTGCCTGGCCCCCATGCCCCTCTGTCTGGGGCAGAGGGTGCAGAGCAACCAGGAGGATATTGGTGGTCCAAGATGGTAGATGTAGTAAGCTGGCCTCATGTTCTCTGCCTGAGTGTGCAGTTCCCAGCCTGGGATTCGATGGCGCCCACTACTTCAGCTGCTTGCTCCCCTTCCTCTGTTACAGGAACCAGGCCAGGCAGGGTTGGGTCTGGGACCGCATGGGGAGCGGCACCGACCTCCCACTTCCAGAATCCTGGCCACGCTCCCTGCAGCCATCACCAGGGGGCAGCACCTGAGCTCTCTCTGCCTATGTCCTCCAAGGCGGGACCTCACCTCAAGGCTGGCCCATGCCTCAGCCAAGGCAGATCAGAGGCCTGGAGTGAGGAAGGGGCTTAGGGCACCCAGGTCCCCGGCCAAGGGCAGGGACAGCACCCACGGGCTGGGAGGGGTGGGCCTGGGCCAGAGGACCTGGCCTCCCCCTCAAGCCCCATGTAGCCAGTCCTGCAAGTGGGGGACAGTGTTGGCCCCAAAGGCACCCAGGTCCAGCCTGCCTGAGAGTCACTCAGAGTCCTCAGGCACTGGCAGATCAGAGGGCACAGATGGACAACCCCACACTGGTTTTTGAGGGGTTTTCCAGTCACGAGCTGGCCTCTTGGCATGGTAACTCCAGCTTGGGTTCAGGTCTGGGGGCTGCGGGCTATCCCTAGATAGCCCCCAGCTGCCCAGCCTGGCCTGCTCCTAGGCATAGAGTTGATCTTGGAGCCTATTGTGACCAGGGAGCAGGGGCAGCTCTTGGGCTGTGACCTGCAGTCCCCTGGTGGCTGGGTGGGAAACATGGCTGGGGAGCTCCTGCTCCATGCAGCCAGTTGACCCCACTGACCCCACAGCCACTGCCAGTGCCCTAATCAGCACCATTGCCCCCCCCAGGCGGATCTGGTGTCTGAGCAAGATGCCGCCCCTCTCAGCATGGGGTAGATGCTGCTGACTAATCCCCCACCCCCCAGGGTGAACACAGGCTGGGCCAGGCATGGTCCTGCAGCAGGAAGTAACTGGATAGCAGGTCCCTGGTGGAGCGGCTGCCTCACCCTCTCATTGCCCTCCTGGCCCCCCTAACCCCTGGGCAGGTTACACAAGCCACAGCTTCCAGAAAGTGCTGTGCAGCTGGGCACAGAGCCAGACTTGGGCAGCTCTAACTGTGTCCCTGCTGCCCACTCCTTCTGGACACCAGGTACCTCTGAGGGTGTCAGGAGAAGCTGGGGGCCAGGGTTGGCTCCAGAACTTGGCCAGGATCAAGGGCTGGACATGCACATTTTGGGCTCTGCCCCCAAGGAGCCAGAATTGCCTGTCCAATGGGGCAAGGAGTCTGCCTTCATGCTTGGGGCCATACTGGGGCCAGCTTCCGCACACATTAACGGATTGGGGAGCATCCCAGACATGGGAGCAAGATGGACAGAGATGAGGCCTGGGGAGCCCATGACCATGAGTGCAGGTCAACTCAGCCTCCTCCCTTCCTGTCCGTGGATACCCCTACCCGGAGCTATGGGATCCTGGTATCCCCCATCTGCTCCTGACCACAGGAGAAGGCTGTTTGGTCCAAGGCCAGAGGCAGGCGTTGGGCTCTAATTTAGGTCAGCTTGGTCCTAGGTCCTAGGTCACAGGCAGGTGGGTGCTTGGAGCTCTTTGCCCACAGACCTGGGCCCTGGGAAGCAGCTCGCCTTTGTAGAGCAATAGGGATCTCAGGTACATGCGCAGCTGGGATACACAGGGCTGCAACAACCTCAGATGGCCAGCTAGGCCCTGGGGACAGAGAGACCCAAGGACGACCTTAAGGAACCTTGGGTTTCTGCGAGGACTGCTCACCCTGGGTACAGCTCCCACCGGACACTGGACATACAACCCTGCCCTAACCTATGCCTGGTGGCTGGGGGCTTCCAGGAAGGGCAGTGTGTCTGACAAGATCAGACACATTTAGCCAGTGCCAAAACCTCATAGAGACAAAAAACTGCAGAAGAAAAAACCACCTATGTGGAAAACCCAACCGGGTCCACAGATGAGCCCCTTGCACCAGAGAGGTGGTCTAGCAGGGCAGCCGGACACAAGGGCAGCCATCTGTCCACATTCTTGAATGCCACCGGAAAACATAACACAAAACACATCGCCAGTTGCGTCAAAGCTGTGGGTGAGTGACTGGCCTAGCGTAGAATGCCCACACCTTGGACAGAGGGACCAGGGGACACAGGAGCAGGAAGGACGCCACACACACAGGTGTGGCTCTCAGCTACCTGTAGCTGGTGAGACTTCGGAGGAAGTTGGCAACACTTGTGGAGTCTGCATGGACTGACAAAGGTCCTCAAATATCCGGGTCAGCTTAGAAAGGGAAGAGCCGGGAGTACACTGCCTGCCAGCTGGAGGGCTCCCCCCAACCACGGGGGCTCCTGGAGCCCTGTGCATAGATGGCTGCCCTCTGCAGCCAGCTAAGCCCTGGGGACAAAGAGACCAAGAAGGACAACTTTAAGGAACCTTGGGTTTCTGTTAGGACTGGGTTTGGAGGACCCAGAAAAGCTCTGAGTGTCTCTGTCCTCAGGGCTTAGCTGGCCACAGTAGGCAGCCATCTGTCCACACCCTTGAATGCCACCAGAAAACATAATACAAAACACATCTGGAACATAGGCTGGGAGCTGTGTCTGGGCCACTTCCCTCTGCGTCTCTGCATCTATGCGGCAGCCCCAGCAGGCTTCTGAGTGCTGAGGACTCAGGCCTGAGCCAGGTGGGATCCTGATCCTGCCCTCAGGTGAGATTAACTGGTTAGAGTTTGCCCTCCATTCCCACAGGCAAAATAAAGCAGAAAAGACAATTTGGAGAAGCTGGGGTGTGGGGGACTGTGGGTGCAGCAGCCACAGCTTGACACATGGGGTACACAGGTGGCTGGGGCTGTGAGGCTGGACCCGGGAAGGGCAGAGGCCCAGCCAGGTGCACCAAGGTCTCCCACAGGAGAGGGTCTGGAGTCCCATAAAACCTACCTAGTGGGCCACACCCAGATTTCTATGTTTTCATAAAATAGAATAAAAAATAAATCATCGGAGGGAACTGTGAGGAAGCTCATGTGTCCTGGGCCCTGAGAAAAATTCATATATAGCTGAGGTTTCAAAAGTGCAGTCACTATACCAACGAGTTCCCAGAAAACTGCAAACCAAGAACAGAAAACCCAATCCCAGCCCAGAGCAGAGACTTAGGCAGCTTTGTGGGACAGAGCCCAGGAACCTGGGGAGCCCATGGGCGGGGTGGGGCTCATGGCATGGGAACAGCAGCTCATGGGGTAAGGCTGGGGCAGAAAGGACCCGCTTGCCTCTCACTCCCTCTGGCCTTCCACTGTCACCCAGAAAGACTCCGTTTACCTGAGGGTGACCTGTACTCTGCACCATGGTCTCTCTGGCCCTGGCCCTCCCCTCAGAAGCAGAGGGCAGTCCGCCCAGCCAGGCAGGAGCCCCTGCACCCAGGGACTCCACCAGTTTCTGACAGGCAGAGGGGCAGGGGTGGGGCCCACTGTCCTCCTGGTCCTGAGCACTCAGGGGCCGGTGGCCATGGCGAGGCAGCTGCTGTGTCCCTACCCTCAGCAGAGCTGGGCTGGAGGCCCTAGTATGACGGCCTTCCCCTGCCCCACCCTGGGCCTTTCAGATGACCCTGACCCTTGACACCTGCTGCACAGGGTCCTTGCTGAACTCGGTTTTGGTCCAGAGTTCAGAATTCGCTGACCACTGGCCTCAGGGCAGCTCTGACTTGCTCTGACCTGGACTGTGGATGAGTTTACAGTGGTCTGCTCAGATCATGCAGGCTTTCTGCGTATCTGCCCCATCCTAGAGCCAGGTGGGTCCTGAAAAGGCAGGCTGCACAGAGAGACAGTGCCTGGCCAGGTGTCATGCCTGAGCCTGGGTCTCCCGGTCACTTCAGGGCCCTGAGGCCAGGATACAGCTGGCAGGGGTGGGCAGGACCCAGGTGTGGGTGCCCAGCCAGGCTTAGTCCTAGGTGCCTCGCTCAGCTCTAGGCTGCTGGAGAAGTTGGCCTAATGTGTGGGGCTGCACCGGGTCCCTCTGCCACCCTATGGGCACCAAGTCAATACTGGGATTCCTGGAGGAAAGGGAGGGCCTATTTGCCCACTAACACTAGGTAATCTTTGGCCGGGTCCAGGCATTGTGGCCCCCTCCTATTTGTTCTTCCCCTTGTTGTCTTAATCCTGAGCAAATATGGACCCGGGGGCCTGGCTTGTCCTCTGTCCACACCCGCCTCACATCCTCCCCTGCCTGCCTGCCCAGGCCACTCCTGCTCCACCTATGTGAGCTGCCCCAAGACCCTGACCCTCCATAGGTGTGGAACACTCACCAGAGCTGGGCTAAGGCCCCTCCAGCACCTGCACTTGGCCTGGCCCTGGTGTCCTGGCCCTCAGCGCCTGCCGCCCACTCAGGCTGGCCCTGCCTGGAGACAGGTGCCTCCCCCCTCACCCCCTCCTCCCTCATGCCTCCCCTTTCCTCTTGCCCCTCCCTGTTCCATACCTCACTGCTGTGTCCAGGATCACGGGGGCCATTGCAGGTCTCTTCTCTGGTCCTTTCTGCAAACTTCAGCCAGCATGGAGCTTTCTGAGAAACTCTGCACTTTGAAATAGTTTTGAACTTTCAGGTATGCTGCAAAAGTAGAACAGAGGTCTCTGCATGCCCTTTCCCCAGACTCACAGGTGTTCATATTTTGTTCCACGTGCTTTACTATTTGTTCTCTCTCTCCGTATCTATGTATTTTTTTCTGAGCCACTTGAGTCTAGGAAACATGCCCCTTCACCTCATATATGTAGGCGCCTCCTAGAAGCAGAGCAGGGGCTGCAGCCAGATGAGTTAACAGCAGCATGACGTGCAGCCCGGATTCAGGTGGCCTGCCCTGGCCATGTACATGCAGCTACTCACTTTTCTCACCTCAGGACTTGGCTCAGGGACACAGTCCCATAAGTGTCCCTCTGTTTTTTTATCTGGAATCAGTGCTCAGCTTCTTTGTGTGTCTTCACCTTGAGCCCTGTGTGGTGTGTAGGCTGGCTACGCTGCACAGTACCCCACATCTGGGTCTGCCAGCAAGTTCCTGGTGAGTCTGGGGAAAGGGCATGCAGAGATCTCTGTTCTACTTTTGCAGCATACCTGAAAGTTCAAAACTTGCGGGCTCCTCAGGTCTCAGGTGGGGTGCACTTTGGCAGGAGTCCCACAGAGTAAAGCTGTGTATATCCAGAGGACATGGTGTCCAAGGGGCCCATCACTGGGATGCCAACCTTTATCACTTGGTCCAGGGGTATCTGCCAGGTTTCTCCACTGGAAAGTTACCAGACCCCCATTGGAATTAGTAAGTGCCTGTGGAGATGCTTAAGGACCACATAGGTCCCTTCCCCTTGACCTCTGTGGCCTCTGCACCATTAGTACTCATCAATGATGTTCTAATTCCTTCTACTTTTCTTAGTTGGCATGAGCTGTAGAAAGAGCTATTTTCTCTTCTTTCCCATTTATTAATTTTTCACTTATCTTGGTATAGATTCATGAACACCCATTTCCAGGATAAATCTTTAAAAAATAAACCAGCCAATAAAATTCTGGCTTCAATTCTCTACCAAAACATTGAAAAAATAAGCAGAAACTCTCGGAACCAATTCTGGCAGAGCACCAGAAGGCAGCCGAAGGTTTACAGACATCACACTAATGTCTAATTAAGAAAAATCCATTTTCAAAGTGGTAAGAATGTTTTTAGAATTTTCACTCATCCTTGAACCACCCCTCCCCAGTGCATTGGTGGTTTTGGTCTTCAAGAGGCAGTCCATTCCTCCACCACCTGAACTCAGAAAAAGCAGAGAAGACTATACTTACAGGCACTGTGTACATCTCTCTGCCCTGTTTGGTGGGCACCTGAAGGGCTGATGCATACACACAGAAAACACAGCAAAATGACAATGGCAAGTCCACCCTTATCCATAGTCACTTTAAGTGTAAGATTCAAACTCTCCATTTTAATACAGTAGTGCATGCCTATAACCCCAGCTACTTGGGAGGTGAGGATGGGAAGATATCTTAAATTCAGGAGTTTGAAACATCCTGTGGCAAGAAAATATCTCTCAAAAAATAAAATAAAGTAAGATGCAGAGATTGGCAGAATCCATTTTTTAAAACCCAGGATCTAACTATATGCTGTCTATAAGAGACTCACTTTAGAACTAAGGATACAAACAGGTCAAAAGTGAAAAGATGGAAAAGCTATTTGGTGCAAGTAGTAATCAAAAATGAGTTGGGTGGCTATATTAGTAGACAAAACAATTAAAAGAGTTTATAAGGGACAAGAAAAACATTATATATCAATAAAAAAATCAATTCAAGTGTGGCACCTGTGACTCAGTGGGTAGGGTGCTGGCCCCATATACTGAGGGTGAAGGGTTCAAACACGGCCCCGGCCAAACTGCAAGAAAAAAATAGCTGGGCGTTTGGTAGGCTCCTATAGTCCTAGCTACTTGGGAGGCTGAGGCAAGAGAATCCCATAAGTCCAGGAGTTGGAGGTTACAACTCCAACAGTACTCTACTGAGGGTGACAGTAACACTCTGTCTCTAAAAAAAATAAAAAATAAGAAGAGTCAATTCAACAAGAAGATATAATTACTATAGACATACATATACCAAGCAACAAAACCTCTGAATACATGAAGCAAACGTTGGCAGAATTAAGAGGTAGATGGTTCTATAGTAATAGTTGGAGACTTCAATTCCATATGTTCCATAATGGATAGAACAACCAGACAGAAGGTCAATAAGAAAATAGAGGAACTGAATAAGACATTTGAGGTCTGACAATTAAGTTCATGAACTCATCCTAGAAAAAGGACTGCCTCTTGAGGTGCTACATACCTCATTGTTGAATATCACTACCATCATCTTTGAAGTACTGACCTTGGGAAGGTATACACTGATGCCAGTGTCTAGCCCACCCTTCAAAGCAATTTTAGAACTCTTTTTCTGGAATGGCCATCAGAGCTGTTGTCATATTAGCCTTGATGTTCTGAATGTCATCAAGATGTTTTCTTTCATGGAAAAGCAAATATTCAATGTACTTGATACTAATATGAAGCCAGAGTAGACAATCTAATACCTCCCCACATAGGAGTAAAACTCAATTCAATTTAAGTTGGGGGGATGAAGGGATTGGTGTGCTCCCATTTAATGGGCACAATGTAGGGGTGTATGGCACACCTTTTGGGTGGGACACAACTACAAAATGGACTCTACCTAACAAATTCAAATACTGTGATCTAGTTGTTTGTGCCCTCACATTAACCTGAAATTATTAAAAAAAAAAAAAAAAAAAGGACGGAAGAAAATACAGATATGAATGAAGCTGGAAAAAAGTCTTCTTTCAATATTTCCTTTATCTCCAGGTAAAGAAAAATGTCACTGGGCCTCAGATCAGATGAGTAGGGAGGGTGTCCCAACACATTTATTTGTGTACTGACTAAAAGTTCCCTCACAGGTGGTGCCGTGTGAGCTGGTGCATTGTTGTGATTCAAGAGCCCTAAGTTGCTAGGCAAGATTTTCAGTTAAGCTTTCCCTAACTGTTTTTCTTTTGATGTTTACTTGGTCTGCTATGCTTCTCACAGTCAGCCAATGATTTTGATACATAATTCGATGAATTTTTGCAATGTTTTCATCAGTTCTGCTCAGTACTGGCAGCCCTGACCTCTCTTCATCAGTGACACTGTGTTTACCCTCAGAAAAGCGTTGAATCCATCTGTACGCTGCCATTTTCTTCATGGCATTATCCACATAAGCTCGGACTAACAGTTCCCTGACTTCACTACAGACTTGCCAAGTTTATTATGAAGTTTATGAATGTTTGTTATTCTAATTCAGGCTCCAGCAGTCTTATGACAAGACGCAAGAACACACAACAACAATAATGAACACCGCTCAGCGGATACCCTACACATCAGCAGGAACACAGTGGGAGACGCTGTAAGTGCATGGTGGCAAGTTCACAGACTTAATTATCAGACCTCATAACAGACCACTCCTCCTATCAACAGCAGAATATGCATTTTTCTTAAGTGCACATAGAACATTCTCAGGGATAAATGATATTATTAGGATCCAAAAAAAAAGTCACAGTAAGTTTTAAAAGATCAAAATTGTACAAGGTATTTTTTTCCAACCACAAAGCAATGAAGGCATAATTAGTCATAGAAGAAAAATGAAAATCTACAAATATATGGAAATTAAAGATCACATTCTTTTTTAATTTATTTTTTTTGACATTTTATTTTGATGGTCATTTGAAAACAAAGTTAAAGACTGTCTGGGAAAAAATGCACAGAATACATTCATTAAATAAGTAGGACAATTAAATCACAATAGGGACATGTGTTCTCTTCTGCGACTCTGGAAATAACCTCTCTGGTCCTGAAGGTTCTCGTACTTCCAAATGGAGAAATAATTATGACAATTAAAGCTGCCTCTTAATAATGTAAGTCTACGGCAGCAACCAAGTTTTTCTGTTTTTTCCAGTAAGTCAGTTTCTATCTTCAAACTGTGCCTTGTTTTCTAAAAGATAAGATGCTAGACATTTGGTGGGATTGGTGGTCTTTCACAAGCACAGAAAGCAGGTCCTTGTAGTCAGATGGGCACAACAGTCTGATCTGGGAGGACATGAGCTGACAAAGACTGCAGATCCAGCCCATTTTGATAACTTTTCTGCATTAATCTTCTCATTCCTCCCATGCTCTCAGCATTGTCTGTAAGACCGTACTCAGAGTGAGGATTTTCTGCAACATGCATCTATGGCTCCAGCATCTGCTCTGGTTCCATGGCAGAACCCCCAGGTCACCATCCCTCAGACACTAGCCCAGGCCCAAGCCATCAGAGCCCTTCTCATCACCACCAACTTCCCACAAGATCACACTCCTGAACAACTAACAGGTCAAAGAAGAAATCACAGTGAGAGTTATACCAGACTTAATACTAAAAGCAAACAAAACCCAATACACTGAAATGTATGGGATTACAGCATAAACAAAGGCAATGACAGGAGGGAAATTTGTGGCTGTGAATGCCCACATCAAAACAGAAGAACTATCTCAAATCAAGTCTGACTGCACACTTTGAGGAACTGGAAGAAGAGGGGGAAAATTAAACCCAAAGCTAGCAAAAGGGAAGAAATATTATGGGTACAGTAGAGACAAATACAATAGAGAATGTTAAAAATTGAAACTAACTAAACTGAAAGTTGATTCTTGGAAAAAGATCAATAAAATTGATGAATATTTGGCCAGATTACTAAAATCAGAAACAAAAGGGATCTTACTACTAATTTTACAGAAACAAAAATGATCATAAGAGAATACTATGAACAATTATTTGCCAACAAATTTGATACCTTGGAATAAATACACAAATTCCTAAAAACCACACAACCTAACAAAACTGACTCATAAAGAAACAGACAAACTAAATAAATACAGAGCCACGCAGGACAGTGAGCTGATGATCAAAACTTCCCCAGCAAAGACATCCCAGGACCTGATATATTTACTGGTAAAGAATTAAGACCAATATTTCTCAAATTCTTCAGAAAAACTGAAAAAGGAGTGCTTCTTAACTCATTCTACAAAGGCAGCGTTATCCTGACACCAAAGCCAGATAAACACTACATAAGGAATGGTAACTAGAAACCAATATCCCTTATAAATACTAATACAAAAAAACCTCAGCGAAATACTGCTGAAGTATTGGGTGGTACTTGTGGCTCAGTGGGTAGGGTGCCAGCCCCATTTACCAAGGGTGGTGGGTTCAAACCCAGCCCTGGCCAAACTGCAACAAAAAAAATAGCTGGGCGTTGTGGCAGGTGCCTGTAGTCCCAGCTACTCGGAAGGCTGACACAAGAGAATCACCTAAGCCCAGGAGTTGGAGGTTGCTGTGAGCTGTGACATCATGGCTCTACCGAAGGTGATGGGGTAAGACTCTGTCTCTACAAAAAAAAGAAGAAGAAAGAAAGAAAGAAATACTGCTGAACTGTCAGCAGCATATATTTTTATTTTTTTCTATTTTCTTTCTTTTTTAAATTAAATCATAGCTGTGTACATTAATGCAATCAAGGGGTACAATGTGCTGGTTTTACATACAATTTGAAATGCTTTAATCAAACTGGTCGACATAGCCTTCATGGCATTTTCTTAGTTATTGTGTTAAGACATTTATATTCTATACCTAGTATATTTCACATGTACCCTAGTAAATTTCACTGCTGTGTCAGCAGCATATTAAAAGGATTATACACCATGATCAACTAGGTTTTATTCCTGGGATGCCAGGGTGGTTTAAGACACAGAAAAAAACAATTGGTGAAATATACCATATTAACAGAATGAAGAAAAAAAAAGCCATGATTGGCATTTGTCAAAATTCAACACCCTTTCATGATTTTAAAAAAAGGTTGGGTGGTGCCTGTGGCTCAAGGAGTAGAGTGCTGGCCCCATATGCCAGGGCTGGTGAGTTCAAACCCAGCCCTGGCCAAAAACTGCAAGAAAAAAAGAAAGTAAATAAACTAAGAATAGGAGACCGCTACTACTTTTCAACATGTGTTCACACATGAAAAACCCACAGCTAACCTTATACTGAAAACCTTTCCTCTAAGATCAGAACAAGTCAATGATGCTTTTACCAAGCATGATTCACCACTTTTATTCAGTGTAGTGTTAGAAGTTCTAGCCAAAGCAATAAGGCAAGAAAAAGAAATAAAAGACACCCAAATTACAAAGGATGAAGTATCATAGATAACATTATCTTATATATAGACGTATAATTTCACCAAAGAACTCTTAAAGCTAATTAAAGCATTCAGATACTACCATAAACTAGCAATAAATAATCAGAAAAGAAAATTCAGGAAAGAATTCCATTTACATAGCATCAAAAAGAATAAAATACTTAGAAATAAACTTAACGAAGGAGACAAAAACTGAAAAGTACAAAATATTGCTAAAAAAAAAAAAGTAAATGTTCATGTGTCTGAAGACTTGATAAGGTAACAATATTACCCAGAGGTATCTAGAGATTCCATGAAATCTCCCTAAAATCCCAGTGATATTTTTGTAGAAATAGAAAAATCCATGCTAAAATTCATATAGAATACCAAGGAACCCTAAATAGCCAATATATTCTTGAAAAAGAACAAAACTGGAGAACTTAACACTTCTTGATTTCAAGACTGAACACAAAGCCCCAGTAATCAGAACACAGTGCTCCTTGAATAAGAACAGACGTATGGACCAATAGACTAGAGCAGAGAGCCCAGAAATAAACCCTGGCATATGTGGTCAATTGATTTTCAACTTGTGTGCCAAGACCACACAAGGGGTCTTCTCCACAAGTGGTGCTGGGCACACTGGACATTCACATGCAAAAGGGTGCCACTGGACACTTACCTTAAGAAAAAATCAAAATAGATCACCTGAAGATGGGAGCCAAAATGATAAGTCTTAGAAGAAAATGAGGAAATCTTCATGACATTGAATTTGGTAATGATTTCTCGTATATGACAGCAAAAGCACAGACAGCACGAGAGAAAAAGACTTCATCAAGATGAAAACCTTTTATGCAGCAAAAGAGAGTGAAAAGACAAACACTGGTCAGGAGAAAATGTCTGCAAATCATGTACCTGGTAAGGGATTAATATCTAGAATATTTTAAAACTCCCAAAAGTCAACAGCAAAAACCCAAAACAACCCAACTCAAAAACAGACAAAGGGGCTGGGTGCAGTGGCTCATACCTGTAATCCCCACACTCTGGGAGGCCAAGAAGAGTGGATGGCCTGAGCTCAGGAGTTCAAGACCAGCCTGAGCAAGACTGAGACCCTGTCTCTACTAAAAATAGAAAACCTAACCTAGCACTGTGGCATGTGTCTGTAGTCCTAGCTACTCAGGAGTTTGAGGCAACAAGATTGCTTGAGCCCAGGAATTTGAGGTTGCTATGAGCTGTGATGTCAAGGCATTCTACTGAGAGCAACATGAGTAGACATTTTCCCAAGAAAACACACAAATGAGCATGTGGGAGGATGCTCAGCTCAGGAAATGTTAACAGGGACCACAGTGAAATGCCACCTCCAACTTGCCAGGAGAGCATCTATCAAAGAAATGGGAAACAGGCTGTGTGGCTGAAGAGGAGAAACCAGAGCCTGTACATTGCTGGTGGGCCTGTGCAATGTGGCCCATCAACTCTACCCTTAGCCCCAGGAATTCTTCCGCAAAGCATCTGAAAGCAGGACGGGGTCAGACACCTGCTTGCCCGCGTCCATGCAGCATAGTTCACAGCCGCCAGACCAGGCTTCACCAGCACGTGAGGGCATAAAGCAAAGTCCATCCCACAATGGGGCATGACTCAGCCTCAGAAAGGAAGGAAATTCTGATGCAGCTTCTACGACTCGACGTGGATGGGCCCTGAGGATGCGACGCTAAGTGAATGAGCCTGAGCCTGATGTAGACAGAACTTGAACCCATGTGACTTGGCTCCCTGAGGCCCCAGAGGGGTCAGGCCATTGGAGACGGTGGCCGGGAGGGGGGCGGGGGCAGACGGGCGCTAGTGCTTCACAGGGGCAGAGCTTCTGTTTAGGACAATGAGGAAGTACTGGAGATAGACGGTGGCAATGGTGACACAACATAGGAACGTGCTCAATGCCCTTTTATGCATATTATAAATGGCTAATAAAGTAGGTTTCTAATCATATACCTTTTACCATAGTAAAAAATATTCCCCTTAGTTTTCCTGTTTAAAATGCTCTAATTGGTACCTCTCAGAGCCCCACACCTGCCCTGCTTCCCCCCAGCCCCCTGGCCCAGTGGAGGGTCCTGAGGTGCTAGGGACCCTCCACTGGGCCAGGTACACACTGCCCCAGGGCCTTTGCCCACCTGCTTTGGTTTGCTTCTTTTCTACTCCCTGGAAGCTCTTATGCTGCCCAGGCAGGTTGAGCCGTGGGCCTGAATAGGGCAGGCCCCACCACACAGGGCAGTGCCAGGACAGCTGAAGGAAAGCAGGGAACGGGCAGAAAACTGGGTCTGTGCGAAGACCAGAAAAAGGCAGAGGCACAGGGTGGGTCACAGTGTGCCCATAGGGCAGGGGCTGTCCCAGGGCAGGGTCTCTGTGTTCTCACAGCCCAGGTGCAGGATTGGAGAGGGGGCACAGTCATCCTCACAGTTGGGGCATCTGTTGCTGGGCAAGCCAGGGGTCTGGGCCCGTGATGGCCCCCCATCCCCTCTCGTTTTTTCTGGACACCAGGTACCACCCCCATGTCCAGATCCCATGAGACTCTGGGTGTGTAAGGATATGGCAGGGCCAGATGGATCACCCAAATGTGGGCTGGGGAGCTCAGACCATCCTCCCTATGGGGCTCAAGCCTGCCCGCAGCCCTCTAGTCACGCACTGGGCCCCTCAGCCCGCCCTGGGAGTGTGGGCCAGTGCACTAAGACCCTGCCTCAGGAAGGGTGCCTCTGGAGAGCAGGAGGGAATAGGTTCTGGTCCCCAGTACAGTCCATGGCATGGCTCTAAGCAGGCCAGAGCCCAGCTGGGCCATGACACCCAGGGGCATGTCCTGAGCATTCTGGATGTTCTCTGGTGCCAAGCGTGGAACTGGGCAGACACCCAGCACTTGGGGGCCAGTGGACCATGGGGCTCTGTCCTCAAACCTACACTGCTAAGGTAGGAGAAAAGGGCTGGGTAGGGGGACAGCAGTGTCAAAGGCCTCTGGAGGGGTCTGGGGGTCCTTAGCGGCTCCTGTCTCTGGCCTGCCCATGGCCAGAGTAAGGATGCTAGATGGTCCCACCTAAGTCTGGGCCATTCCAGGCAAAGCTGCAGGGCAGGTTCTCAGCACAGAGCAGGCAGGCGGCACCCCACACCCTGGGAGGCTGCGGACCAGACCCCCTTCCTGGCAGGAACCACAGTACCCCCTCCCCTTCCCTCACCTTCTGTCTCCAGTGCCTTCAACTGTGAAGAGGCGAACTCTGCAAACAGGCTGAGCAAACAGGCTGGACTCCCCAGGCCACATCCGGGATGTCTCAATAGCCGCGACCCTGACAGGCCACGGTGGCGGCCAGCTCCACCGCCCTCAGGGGCCCTGCTGACCTAGCCCTGCTCTGCTTGGGAAGTGCTTGGCAGTGGGTGTGGGTAGAGGCCACACCAGGCTTCAGCTACCCCCACTGGGTGGTGCTGAGGGCCAGTTAGACCAGCAGGTGAGGCCCTGGCACTCAGTCTGGATGAGGGGCTGCCTCTGAATGGTCTGGCCATGTTCAGGGTGGGCTGGGGACTGGGCACCAGATCATTAATGAGCACCAGCTGTTTTTCCAGCCCGTGCTTGGAGCAGACAGGCAGGTGGCACAGAGTGGGTGGGCTGGGGGCTGTGGCCGTGCCCAGACATATAGCACAGAAGTACCATACAAACTATCCCTTGAGATCCCTGCCCTCTTTGATGAGGGAAATGATACAGTGGCAGGAGGAGCTGGGCTGGGACATTAGCTGGGAGCACGGTGTACAGTGGCGCTGAGACCTGGGGGCTCTGCAGTGAAGGAGGGCCAGCTTCCATCATGGCATCCACTGAGCTCTCAGCTGTGGGGAAGGGTGACATTTGGCAAACCATGTCAAACGCTTTTTGAAATTGTTGCTGTGGTAAAAAAACACACAACATGGTTGGGTGTGGTGGCTCATGCTTCAGTCCCAGTACTCTGAGAGGCTGAAGCAGGAGGATCTCTGGAACCCAGGAATTGGAGGCTGCAGTGAGCTGTTACAAGGACACTGTACTCCAGCCTGGATGACAGATTAAGACTGTCTCAAAAAAACACAACACTAACATTTATCACCTAACCCATCTGATGTGCATGGCTCAGCAGAACATCTTGTGCTGTGTGGCCATCACCACCCTCTGTCTCCAGAACTTTCTCCTCGTCCCAACCTGAAGCTCTGTCCCCATTCAAACCAGCTTCCCAGCCCCTCTGGACTCCTTGCATTCAGCTGCTGTCTGTCTCTGTCTCTGTGGGTGTGACATCTCTGGGCCTTCAGGGAATGCCCTTCAGCAACAATCGCATCTCACTGAGTACTGCCGTGGCCTGTGTCAGATCTGTTTTCTTTCCAAGGTGGAGTGAGGCCCTACTGTGAGGACTGCGTGCACTTCACCCACCCAGCCCTGGGCGTCTGTGAGCCTGGTCTCCAGACACGCTGGATCCCTGGGGCAGAGGGGGAAGGGCCAGGTCACAGGCTCTGCTCAGAGGTCACCCACAGTGGCCACATCCTTCACACTCCTGCCACCGGCCCACCGCCTCCAGGTTCCCCATGTCCTCACCAGCCTTGTTTTTTTCTGAGTCTTGGGTAATAGCTGTCCTGGTGGGTGTGAGGTGCATCAAAGCCTTGGGACTGGCTTTCTCTTTGCCACAGCAATTCCACTTTAAAGAATTTGTCCTCTGAGAGACTAATGCAGGCAGAGTCCAAACCGGGGCTGCAGTGACAGGGGATTGTGATGGGTGATGAGGACACACACCTGCTGCCATGGGGCTAGCACTTCCCTGCTGGGGTCCACCTGGACACTCTCAGGCAAACCTGTTAAGGGCTGGGCAAGAAGGAGCCAGAGCAGAAATATCTCACACTCACATCAAGTGGGTAAAGAAGCATTTGGGACAGAGCGTCCTCCTTACTCAGAGGGTGAACAGTGGGAGATGGCACTGTGGGGACCTCCCCGGGGAACCCCTGCAAGGGTCCCCATCGTCATGTGTGGACGTCACCCCGTGTGGTCAGCTGAGAAGCCCAAGAAGGTCCAGACCCCAGGAGCAGGTGCTTTCTTTGCCCCAAATCAGGAAAGACAAGGCCAGGCCGGGGTCAGAGGAGCACCACTGACCACTCAGGCCTTGTTCCCCGGGACCTGAATCTCCGAGGAGGAGGAGCTGGAGCCCTCCTGCTTAGTTGGGCCGGTGTCTCTGGGCATGGAGCCTCCTCCTGGGACCCCACAAGACACAAAGACCAGTACTTGCTCTGACACACGACTACTCACCATCCTGAGTGAGCAGTGCACCAGGGCTGCCCACTGCCAGGTCAGGCAGTGGTCATCAGTGATGGCACAGTACACCATGGCTCCCTACTCTGTAGAATGCAGCACTGAGCACCTCTGCTCAGCCCCACAGGGCCACCTGGGCTGAGGTCCCCTCTCCAGCCCACCCCCAGCCAGACACTCCCATGGCTTTGTTACCCAGGGTGGCGCCAGCACCACCTCCAGGCACCAGGTGGGACGGCCCCCACCTCCTGACTGTCAGAGCTGTGGGGGTCGGGGAGGGGTGGGGTCGTCCGGCAAACCCTTCCTCCTCTGGGCCTCCCTGCCACGGCCCCTCCCCAAGAGCAAACATATGTGGTGGCTCTGGGGCGAGTGGGGCCCCACGTGGCCCAAGGGCCGGCACCAGGCCAAGGCTTCCTGCTACTTAAGCCTGAGGCCCCCAGAGGAGCTGGCACCTGCCACTCTCTCCTCGCCCGCCTGCCGAGCCAGCCCATCATGGGCAGCAGGGGTGCATGCCGGGCGCTGGCCTGGGCTCTCACGGCCCTGCTCGCGGCACGGCTGACAGGTAAGGTCCCCGTCCACTCCGGACCACATTCATGGCAGGTCCTCCAGAGCATCCCAAATGTCACGGCCCCTGGCATCCGGCCTTCATCCACCTCAGGGGGACATGGTGTCCTCAGACACGGAGCCCAGCAAGACATTAAGAGAGTAAAGCCTGGCCTGGACGGGGGGTCCACACCTGACCATGGGGCAGGGCCCTGAGAAACCACAAGCTGGCCTAGAGGGCTGAGGCTGGAGTCTCTGTGGCCCAGGGAGGGGGAAGGGCCCCCCTAGCACAGGGTCTGCAGAGGACAGTCCACCCTCTGGGTGGGGGGGTCACAGCTGGCAAGGCAGCCCCCATGGGGCACAAATAGTGTCATGGCCATTCCTGCAGCACAGGGCCCCTGCCTGGGCCAGGGCTGACTCCACAGGGCTGTCCTGCCATCGTGGCCACCAGCCCTATGGGTCATACCTGCCAGGCCCTTCTTGTGGTGGTGTCTCTTCTCTGTCACTTGGGAAGAGCTGGGAGTGCTAATACTTGCTGTCAAGAGTAAAGATGTGGCCCCAGAGGAGGTATCCCTCCCCCGCCTATGCTCAGGGTCTGAGCTGGGCCGCTGGGGCCTCAGTTTTCCCCCCAGGTAAGGGTAGTTGTGGGGGGCGGGTGCCCAGAGTCCCTGCCACAAGCCCCATTCTGAGTCTTTTAGTGGGTCTGGGATAGGAGGGCCCTCCTGCTGAGAGTCTGAGACACTGGCCTCACGGGCACGGCTGTGGCCCTACACCTGGCTCCTCCAGGCTGGCAGCCAGGGCTCTATCCACCACGGGGGTTGCCTAGTGGCTGTCAGCCCTACCTGGTCCTCCTACTTTGCTCTTGTGGCCAACGGAGCCCTGGGGTGGGAGGGTCCTTTTGTCACAAGGAGACAGGTACTGTGGCCCCTGGGGACTTGGCCAGACCCCACAGAACAGCTTTGCATCTGCATGGGGCATGTGGGTTCATGTCCAGGGTACACACACCCAGACTGAGGTGTGGTGGGGGGTTTGCAGTGGGCATTTCTCTGGCCAGGTGATGAAGCCTGACTTACCTGGCCCCAGGTACAGGAGGTAACCATAGGAGCAGCCAGGAGGGGCAGCAGGAACAGCAGGATGGGGTTGGGGAAGCAGTTGTGCTCCTGGGAAACACAGGAAATGGGGCACCCAGGAGTGGCCAGGAGAGCTAAATGGAGAGCCAAGCAGCACAGGTACCAGCTGTCCCAGATCTGAGCTGAGCAGGGGATGAGGATGGCCGCCTCAGGCTGGTGTCCCCCAGTCCTCCTGGGCCATGACAACACCAGCCCCCAGCTCCTCACAAAGCACAGGGGTCAAGGTCCACTGGAAGGCCTGGCCCTGCAGAGAGTGGCCTGGGGGACCTGGGGGTATAGCTGCCCTGAGCCCAGAACCTAGCACAGTCAGGCTGCGGGTTGGGCCCAGGAGGGATTGTCTAGCCTCAGGCCAGACTTTGTGCCTCTTGTGACAACACTGAAGGGCACAGAGACCCACAGGTAGGGCCCAATAAGGGCCATGGGCTCCTCACCACTCCCACCCCTTCTCCTACAGAGACCCAGGGTGGTGCAGAGCTGAGCTGGGGCAGTGCAGGGCCCACTGCGGACAGCCTCAGGGTGGACAGCGGTATGAAGCCCAGGCCTGGGTGGTGATTTCCTGACCAGTCAGAAGAGGACTGGACACTGAGTGGGATTGGGGATTCCACATGGCCACAAGCCACACAGAAAACCCTGGGGCCCTATGGGGATAGAGTAGGCATTCACAGCGTACGAAGGTTCTCAGCAGAGACTCACACCTGTGTGCATACACACACTGACTGTGCAGATGGAAACACCCAGGGTGGGAGGGTGGCTCTACCTCAGGCCAGCTCACTAGTCCTGGGGTCTCTGTGGTCCCAGAGTGGCCAGTTAGGGTGGGGCTTTGAAAGGGGTGCCCCTGGCTGGCCAGGGCCCCAGGTGACCCAGCCCTCACCTACAGCCCACCCGACGTCCTCGCCCACCAGGCACGTGAGCTTTGTGCCCCCCATCACTGTCCTCCCAAGCAGCTATGGTAAGTGGACGCCAGCCCTGACTGCCAGAGAGGGGGTGTTCACCAGGCCCAGGAGTGAGGGGCTAGACCTGGAAGTAAAGCTGGCACAGTGTGGGCCATCCAGGCAGGGCAGTGCCTAATGCCTTCCCTGTGGGCAGTTCTGTGGGCTGACCACCCAGTGGGGGGAGGGCAGCCAGGTGGGGCACAGTCCACATAGATAGTGGCCAGTCACCACTGTCTTCCTCATGCCAAACGTGGGTGCCTTGGTCTGGCAGGTGTCTGGGCACAGGGTGGGCATGTGAATCTGGCATCCAGAAGGGCCTCTTCATGCCCCTCTCCGCAGCCCTGCACGCAGCACACAATGGGCGGGTCTGCAGCACCTGGGGCGACTTCCACTATAAGACCTTCGATGGCGATGTCTTCCGCTTCCCTGGCCTCTGCAACTATGTGTTCTCTGCACACTGTGGGGCCGCCTACGAGGACTTTAACATCCAGGTGCGCCGTGGCCTGGTGGGCTCCAGGCCCACCATCACCCACATCATGCTCAAGGCCCAGGGGCTTGTGCTGGAGATAGCCAACGGCTCTGTCCTTGTCGACGGGCAGCGGTGAGCAGGCACTGCCAGGACCAGGCTGGGTCAGGATCAGGGGTGGCAGGAGCACTCTGGGTCCTGGCTAATGGCCTGGCCCAAGGAGAACTGGAACTTGTCGCCTAGGGAGGAGCTGCCTTACAGCCGCGCCGGCCTCCTGGTACAGAGGGGCAGTGACTACGTTTTCATCAGCCTCCGGCTGGGGCTGACCTTGCTGTGGAACAGAGAGGACGGAGCCCTGGTGAGGAAGCTCCCATCCCCTAGCCCCCAGCCCCTCCTGGCCTGACCAGAGGTGCCCCTGAGTGGTTGAAGCTGGCAGGGCCCCTGAGGCCTGGAGGGCAGAATATCTGAGCTGGCGCTGCCACTGCCCTGCCCTAGCTGGAGCTGGACCCCAAGTATGCCAACCAGACCTGTGGCCTGTGTGGGGACTTCAATGGCCTCCCAGCCTTCAATGAGTTCTATGCCCACAGTGAGTGTCACCCAGAGGCCCTGGTAGTGTTGGGATCCTGCTGTGGCTAGAGGAGTGCCCTGGTGGTCAGCTTCCTCACAGGCCCCAGAGTCCCATGCTGGGTGTTTTCTTTCTGGCAGACACCAGGTTGACCCCTCTCCAGTTTGGAAACCTGCACAAGCTGGATGGGCCCACAGAGCAGTGCCCAGACCCCCTGCCCTCACCAGCAAACAATTGCACAGACAAGGTGAGTTCTGCTTCCAGGCACAGCTGAGGACAGAGGCACATCCCCAGGTGTCTAACAAGACAGAGTCAGCTGGGCCGAGGGGCAGTGCTGCAGGAGCCCTGGACCAGAAACCCCTTCTGTGGGCTGAGAGTGCCAGTGGCCCAGAAACTCTAGGACACCCGGATCTGCAGAATCCTGAGACTCAGACCTTGATGTGACTGACAGAAAAGTCCTGGGAGCTCCCGCCCCACATGCTGCCTGTCGGGGCCCTGGGGAAGGGGATGCTCCCCAACAACCGGGCACCCAAGTTTGGGTGGCCACCTCCCACTGCCCTCCTCTGAGCCGCCTCCCAGGCTTGGATCTGTACTCTTCCTGGGTGCTCATGCCATGGCCAGGGATGTCCTGGAGCCCTGAGGATTTGGGCAGCCCCAGAGCTAAGCAGAGCCCAGAGCCGTGGCAGCAAGTTCACATTGTTGGGGAGGAGGATGGGTGGGTGAGTAGGAGCAGGGCTGGGGATAGGAGGAACCCTGAAGGGAAGAAAGAGGTGGGGGCCATCCAGCTGTGCTCCCCAGGAAGGTGTCTGCCACCGCATCCTTTCTGGACTGGCCTTTGTGGAATGCCATGAGCTGGTGGACCCTTCTGTGTATGTGGACGCCTGTGCCCAGGACCTGTGCCGCTGCCCCTCCTGCCCGTGTGCCACTTTTGCCGAGTACTCCCGCCAGTGTGCCCATGCAGGGGGCCAGCCACAGAACTGGAGGGGTCCTGGCCTCTGCCGTGAGTGTCCCTGCCAAGGCCTGAGCCTTGGGGAGATAGGGCAGGGGCTGACCCTCAGGGCCACAGCCAGAGGGTGCACAGGGAGAAGGCATGTCAGGTGAGTGTGGGCAGGGGAGAGGACCCTCTCTCTTCACCTCACACTCCACCCAGGAGACCATCAGGGGACTGGGGCAGGCAGGACAGGGGCTATCCAAGACCAGGGGCATCTGGGCTGTCCCGGGCCTGGGCCTGCCTTCCAGAGACCCCAGTGGCATATGGAAGGTGGGATGCAGGTGGCTCCAGCTGTCCAGGTGAGCCCTGGGAGCGGGTCTGGGGTCTAGCTGGGTCTAGCTCTGCTTCCTGCTGCTGCAGCCCGGACTTGCCCTATCAACATGGAGCACCAGGAGTGTGGCTCGCCCTGCATGGATACCTGCTCCAACCCCCAGCGCTCCCAGCTCTGCGAGGACCACTGTGTAGACGGCTGCTTCTGCCCCCCAGGCAGGTCCCTGCATGTGCCCTTTGCTCCCATTTCCATGGCTATTGCTGTCCCCAGCACCCAGCCCTGGCAGAGAAGCTAAAGATCTTCTCAAGAGTCCATACAGGGTGGGTACTGACTGCCAGGCCTGCCCATCCGTGGAGGCAGACAAGGCAGCATCACAAATACTGGGGACCAGGTGGGGAAACCAGGCCCAGAAGCGCTCTGCACTCTTCCACAGAGGGAGCAGGTCTGAGGGTGAGGGCAGTGGCCTGGTACAGGGGCTCTTTCCATGGGAGGCAGCTTGTCCCCAGGGCTGGGTCTTCTCAGGGGCAAGGCAGGGGCCCCCTCTGTGCCTCAATGTCTTCACCTATGCATGGGCCAGTCCTGCACTCACACCCCTACCCTGCAGGCACTGTGCTGGATGACATCACCAACTCAGGCTGCCTGCCTCTGGGGCAGTGCCCCTGCACCCACGGCGGTCGCACCTATGCCCCGGGGGCCTCTTTCACCACCAGCTGCAGCTCCTGGTAGGCCCCGGACAGCCTCCCTCTGCATGAGCCACAGGGAGTGAGCCCCACCTCACTTCCAACCGCTCTCTACTCTCACCTCCCCTAGCACCTGCTCCGGGGGGCTGTGGCAGTGCCAGGACCGGCCATGCCCTGGCATCTGCTCCGTGCAGGGTGGCGCACACATCTCCACCTTCGACGAGAAGCTCTATGATCTTCATGGAGACTGCAGCTACGTGCTGACCAAGGTGCGGCCCCTGGGCAGGCCTGGAGCCCTGAGCCCTTCTCCCGATGGCGAAGGCCGCTGCCGTGCCCTCCGCGGTCAGAGGGATGAGTCCTCCATGCAAAAGGGAAGCCCTGAGTTCATATCAGCTAAGCTTCACAGGGTTGAGGGACCCCCAGGCCTTGGAACCAGCTGCTGGGAGGTGACAGAGATGCCAGAGGCCACCTCCCACAGAGCCACACATCCACGGGTGTCCTGGGCAGAGGGCCACCTAAGCCTACACCCTCATGGGTGGGTCTGCCCATCAGAAATGTGCGGATAACACTTTCACTGTGCTGGCCGAGCTGCGGAGATGTGGCCTGACTGACAACGAGAACTGCCTCAGGGCTGTGATGCTCAGCCTGGACAGTGGGGCCACGGTGAGGGGCTGCCTGGCCCGTGCTGCCCAGCTCTGGACTGGGAGGGGTGGAAATAGGAGAGTCATGGAGACTGAGACCTCAGCCCTGCATGAACCTCCCCTCCCCAAACCCCAGCTCTGCTTCCTGAGGGGTTATCCCGGCCACAGAGAGTTGACAATGCTTCTCCACCAGGTCGTCCGGATCCAGGCCGATGGTGGCGTGTTTGTAAACTCCATCTACACCCGACTGCCAGTGTCAGCAGGTATGCAGCTGCCCGGGGCCCAGGCCAGGGCAGTGTGTCCAGAGTGGGCTCAGTTTCCAGAGCCTGGGCACGTCCATCTCAGACTCTGCTTGCTCCTGATGGCCTTGGGCAGCTCCAAAACAGCCTGCAGGCAGGTTCTCACCTGCAAGGTGGGGTGACAAGGCCATGCTGGCTGCAGGCGACTGCGTCTGCCCCACCTCCTCTGACGCTTCCACCTCCTGCAGCCAACATGACCATCTTCAGACCCTCCACCTTCTTCGTGGTGGCCGCACAGCAGGGCCTTGGCCTGCAGCTGCAGGTGCAGCTGGTGCCCCTCATGCAGGTGTCACTTAGGCTGGACCCCTCGCACCGCGGCCAGATGTGCGGTGAGGATGGAGGGTGATGGTGTTGCCCTGGCTCTGGTCAGCAGGCTGGACACCACCCTCTGATGTCTCCCCACTGCCCCCAGGCCTATGCGGGAACTTCAACCAAAACCAGGCCGATGACTTTATGGCCCCCAGCGGGGTGGTGGAGGGCACGGCCGCGGCCTTTGCCAACACCTGGAAGACCCAGGCCACCTGCCCCAATGTCAAGAACAGCTTCGAGGACCCCTGCTCGCTGAGCGTGGAGAACGGTACCCTCAGCCCACCGCCTGTGGTCACCCCAGGGTCAAGTCCCACGGGGTCTGTCCTTGTCCCCTGGGCCACAGTACTCCTGGGGCAGGGCTTAAAGGAACCCAATGTAGGCAGGTGGTATGCATGGCCAGCAGGAAGGTGTGAGGGGGAGAGGCATGGCAGGGGGCGACCCTGATTCCAGTTCCCTGTTGTGGGGGCTGGGTGGCATGAGCAGAGCCCCAAGATCATGCGGCACCCACTGGACCCTCCCCCCAGAGAACTATGCCAGACACTGGTGCTCACAGCTGACTGACTCTGCTGGAGCCTTCTCCCGCTGCCACTCCATTGTCGACCCTGCGCCCTTTCACTTGGTGAGTGCCTGTGGTGCCCACTGCCACAGGCCCAGGTCGGGAACAGAGTTGGGGACAGAGTTGGGGGAGTCAGACCCTGTCCCAGCCTGGAGCCAGAGCATATGTGTAGCCCCCCAGCCAGCATCTGCGTCTGTATCCACACTTCTCCCACGAACATGGGGCACTGGGCCAGGGCCCTCCCTCGAGCCTCGTCCTAACTTGGCTCCATTTGGGAAGACGCTCTGTCCAGTAAGGCCCTGTCCTCAGACACGTTAGGATCCTGGTCCATCTTTTGAGTTAACAGTTCACTCACGACCACTTTCCTGCCCTAAAGTCCTAGAGAGCACTCAGCTCAGCCCCTCCAAATGGCCTCTCCCAGCCCACCCAGGCCCTAACCCCTCCCCTTGCTCAGAGCCCAGTCTGCTCCCACGCCTGGTGCCACTGCCCCCCACCCGCCGTGGCCTCCCATGGTCCCATCACTATTTAAAGCACCAGGAAGTTTCACCCCAGCCTCTAGCCTGATGCAGCCTTCCTCCTGCCCCACGTGGGATGGACCCTAATGCTGCCACCACCCCCAGCACTGCATGTTTGACACCTGCAACTGTGAGAGGAGCGAGGACTGCCTGTGCGCGGCCCTGTCCTCCTATGTGCACGCCTGCGCTGCCCGGGGCCTGCTACTCCACGGCTGGAGGGACGGCGTCTGCAGTGAGTGTGGGGTGGTGTCCCCATGCCATGGGCCTCCTAGGGTTGCAGGGCCCTGGGCAGCAGCCATCATTCATGTGGCCCCAGCCAAGAGCACCAGCCACCCTCATCCTGGCCTCCTGAGAGCCTCGAGTCCTCATGATCCCCACACCACAGATGAGGGCACCAAGACTAGGATGGGGTGTACACCAGCCAGACCAGGCCACCCCACCACTGACACTACTGTCCTCCACTCCTACTGTCCACAGCCAAGTACATGAGCAGCTGCCCCAAGTCCCAGCACTATACCTATGTGGTAGACACCTGCACGCCCACCTGCCGTGCCCTGAGTGAGGCCGACGTCACCTGCGGTGTCCCCTTTGTGCCAGTGGACGGCTGCACCTGCCCTAAGGGCACCTTCCTGGATGAAGTGGGAACGTGTGTGCCTGCCCAGGAGTGCCCCTGCTACCTGCATGGCACAGTGGTGCCCCCCGGAGAGGTGGTGCATGACAATGGTGCCGTGTGGTAAGGGAGCTCAGCCTGCGAGAGGGACCCTGGGGTCCCCTGGGCCACCCACACCCTGAAGCCACCCTCACACCTCCATGGGGTCCATGTCTGAGCCTCCCTACCTGTCGCAGGGGGCCCCACTGGGGGCCCCACTCATCTGAAAAGAGGCCTGGGAGGCTACTGAGGTTTCTAGCCACAGGACTGTAGGGAGTAGGAGCCTCAGCTTTGCCCCAAATGCCTCCTGCACCCTGCTCCTCCCTGGCCTTGAAGGCTGCTCCTTATAGCTAGGGGCCAGTTCTAGTGCCTGAGGGTCCTGGTGGCCTACTTGCCCCTGTGGGCATTGGCTCACTGGCCAGCTCCGCAGGGGGTGGGATCTTCACAGCAGCCCAGTAGTACCATCCTGCCTGACCTAGGCAAGGAGGTGTAGCGCCCGGTGCTGGAGCCGGGGCTATGCAGTGTGGGAGGTCATGACGTGTGGGCAACGGGTCCAAGCCAGTTGTCCATCTCTTATAGCTCATGCACGAGTGGGAAGCTGATCTGCCTGGGGGCCACATTGCAGAGAAGCACAGGTAACATCACTGCCCATGTGCCCCATCCCGCCTAGGCACCCTATTGAGGGTTCCAGGAAGAGAAGGGGCTGAGCTGTCTGCAGAGGAGCTGGGCAGCGTTGTGGGGGGTCCTGGACCACTCATGGAAGCATCCAGTACTCAGCCTGGGTGGGCACTTGGTGGTTAGAGCACAGGCTGGGGGTGCCCATGGCCAGCAGCCTAGGACCCATGGACTGCTGTTCCTTAGGACCCTCCCACTACACTCTGTCCCCAGGCTGTGTGGCCCCTATGGTGTATCTGGACTGCAGCAACACCTCAGCAGGCACCCCAGGGGCTGAGTGCCTCCGCAGCTGCCATGGGCTGGATGTGGACTGTGTGAGTCTTGAGGCCACAGCCAGGATGCCACCCACCATCTGGGATGCAGGGAGGGCCTGCCAGGAGGGTGCCTGGGGTCTGCATGATCCCAGTGTGGGCAGATGGCCAGTGGCTGTGGTTTGCTGACCCCAGGCAGTGCCCCTGTGTGGCTTGTGCCCACCACGGTGCTGCTCTGGGAGACATTGCAAGGGCATGCCCAGGATGGACAGTCCTCACTCGCCTTGGTCTCTAGGCCCTGACCAATGTCTGCCTACTCCCACAGTTCAGCACTCACTGTGTGTCTGGCTGCATCTGCCCCCCGGGGCTGGTGTCAGACGGGGCAGGAGGCTGCGTTGCTGAGCAGGACTGCCCCTGTGTGCACAATGAGGTCTCCTACAAGCCTGGAGACACCATCAGAGTCAACTGCAACACCTGGTAAGGCCTGGGGCCCTGGAGGTGGCAGGTGGGGAGCCCTGGGACAGTTGCCTGAGCCAGAGGGGGACCTCATAGGAAGCAGGAGCTACCAGGATGCTTTCTGGATGTAGAGGTCCTCCTGTGGAGGAAGGGGCCAAGGGGACTGGCTGGACACCACACCAGCCAGTCCTTGTCATCGCCATGAATGTAGCCTGTATGCATGGGGCCTGGGCTGGCCTGAAGGGAAGGGCTCTGGGGCCAGGCCACCCTGTGAGCAGTCACCCTGTCCACAGCACCTGCAGAGACCGCAGGTGGGAGTGCAGCCACCGGCCCTGCCTGGGCACCTGTGTGGCCTATGGGGGCGGCCACTTTATCACCTTCGACGGTGCACGCTACAGCTTCGAAGGAAGCTGTGAGTATGCCCTGGCCCAGGACTACTGTGGGGGCAACACCACCCTGGGGACCTTCCGCGTTGTCACTGAGAACATTCCCTGTGGGACCACTGGTGTCACCTGCTCCAAGGCCATCAAAGTCTTTGTGGAGGTAAGAGTGCCCAACAGGAAATTCTGTGAGGAGGTCCACCAGCACCACAGGTCTCCAGCAGTGTGTGTCATGGGGCTGCCACATAACTTGGGACCGTATAGCATCCTCATCCTCTCACTGCCCTGGACACAGAGCCTGGGACCAGAGTGGGTAGAGCCCAGCTCCCTCCCAGCAGGGCCAAGTGCCTCCGCATCTTCCTGAGCTATGAGCTGGGGGTCCTTTCCTCCTCCCCAGCTCTGGGGCTCCAGGTGCTTCTCAGCTTTGGCCATGTCACCCCGACTCTGCCTCTGTCTCCATGTGGCTCCTCCCATGTGTGTCCTTGTCTCCCGTTACTCACAAGGACACTTAACACTGGATTTGGGACCAACCCAGTATCTGGAATAATCTCATTTCCTAATCATATCTGCAAAGATCCTTTCCCCCCATATGGTCCCATTCACGGGTTTGAGGAGTTAGAATATGGACATACTTCAGGACACACACTTCCAGCAAGAGAGGTCAAAGTTCATCACAGGGCAGAGAGCAGGGCTGTTAGCTGGGGCAGGGGAGTTCCCTGGAAGCATGGGAAGGGGCTAGAGAGAAGCAGTGAGTGAGGGGGCGGCAGGGCACAGAGCTGGTAGGGAGCAGAGGCACACACCCCACCCCTATTCCCAGCATTTGTTGCCTCGCCTTCCTCCAAACTTCTCTGAGACCCTCATGAGCTGGGTTCATCCCTCATACTGGATGTCCCCTGGGCCTTAGGCCTCTCCCAGCAGCTTTGCCTCTTGTGTCCCTCCAGAGCTATGAGCTGATCCTCCATGAGGGGACCGTCAAGGTGGTAGAAAGAGGGCCAGGTAAGGACCTGCCTTACAAGATCCGCTATATGGGCAACTTCTTGGTCATCGAGACCCGTGGTGGGATGGCTGTGTCCTGGGACCGGAGGACCAGTGTGTTCATCCGGTTGCACCAAGAATATAAGGTGAGCACTGGCCTTGCACTCCTGTTTCTGGCCCTGCTGGGACCAAGCCTGGCAGCCGACAGGCCCTTGAGCACTGTCTTGACCTGTAAAACCCAGGCTGGGGCAGGGCCACGCAAGGTGTCAGCTCAACACAGATGCACCAGAGTCTCAATTAGCAGGCATCCTTGCTCTCTGGACTCAGGAAGGGCCAGCTGGCTCTCCAGGGATGCTGCAGGACCTACATAACCATTCCTGTCTCTTGCAAGTTCTCTGGGCACTGCCTAGGGGAGCCAGGTGCCTAATCTGAAGTCCCCTGAGGGCCATAGACACCCCAGGCCAGAGTCAGTGCCACCCCCACAGTTCCTATGGCCCCAGCTCTCAGGGCTCCATCTGTCTCCTGCTTCTGCAGGGCAGGGTCTGTGGCCTGTGCGGGAACTTCGACGACAGCGCCATCAATGACTTCACCACACGGAGCCAGTCCGTGGTGGGAAATGCCCTAGAATTTGGGAATAGCTGGAAGCTCTCCCCATCCTGCCCGGACGCCCTGGCACCCAAGGACCCCTGCACTGCCAACCCCTACCGCAAATCCTGGGCCCAGAAGCAGTGCAGCATCATCAACAGCGCCACCTTCGCCGCCTGCCGCACTCAGGTGGGGTCTTGGGCTTGGAGGCAGGGGCCAGTGGGACAGCAGTTGCCTCTTTACCTGTGGGAGCCAGTCTGGGCTGGGCTCACAGCAGGTGTCTGTGGATGATTTTGACCCTGTTTCAGCATACAGCACTGCTGGGATTTCCAGCTCTCAAGTCTGGCTCCTTGTGCCTGGCATGAAGCTGTCACTACTCTTATGCTTTCTGGCCCTCAGTGTGGCCCTGACCACCCTCCTCTGGGACCACACATCTGACCACTCTCCTCTGGCCCCAGCATGAGCATGAGTATCTGCGGGTCCCCCAGTCTGGAAGGGGGTCAGTGGTTGACCCTCAGTAGAGACTGTTCCAAACAGCAGTTTCCTATGGTTCTGACAAATGCTGAGTGCCCACTCAGGGGTGCAGCTGTGTCATCAGGACCTTCTTGGGGGTGAGAAGAGGCGGGTCACACAGGGACACTAACCACTGACACCCCCAAGTTACTTTCACTGATCCTGGCTGCTCTCCCAAGGAGGCCCCAACATCTACCCTTGCCACTCTGCTGACTAGATCAGATGGTATTCTGTGTCCTGACAAGGCTGACCATTGATTCCAGTGGTGCCTCATGATGGCAAAAATGAGAACTTGGTGCTGGGCATAGTGGCTCACATCTGGAATCTCAGCACTTTGGGAAACCGAGGCAGGAGTTCAAGACAAGCCTGGACAATGTATCAAGACCTGAACCCTACAAAAAACAAGGAAAAATGTCTAGGCATGTGACACCACTCCCAGCTGCTTGGGAGGCTGAGGCAGGAGGATCACTTTAGCTCAGGAGTTGGAGGCTGCAATGTGCTAGGCTGATGCCACTGCACTCCAGCCAGGCAACAGAGCAAGACCTTGTCTCAAAAAAAAAAAAAAAAAAAAAGTAGTGAGAACCTGGGTCCACTCTAGGTCTGCTGCTGTGATTTGGAGGACTCACCTCACCTTGCCCTAAGGAAACAGCCCCTTGTTATCAGGATAGGTTAACAACAGGGCTCTCAGTGAGGGCAGGTCTAGAGGTGGGCCAGATGCTGTGCAAAGCTCTGCAGAAGTATCTACCCTTCCACTGGTCTGTTCTGTGTGCCATGCTCACCCTGGAAATGGACAAAATCTGCTCTGAGGCTCAGTGCCCATATCACAGTGGTTATGGTGCCAGCCACATACACTGAGGCTGGTAGGTTCAAGTTGGTGG
>NW_003852655.1:597159-604006 GCF_000181295.1 Otolemur garnettii | reverse complement strand
AGGGTGACATATGAGATAATGAGACTCTGTCTCAAAAAAAAAAAAAAAACAAAAAAAAAAACCCCCTGCTCTCACAGAGCTCACCCTTGAGAGGGAGACATGGGAGTACAGGAGGATGGAGGGCCCTGTGTGCAGAGCAGCAATTGCAAGGATAGGCCTGATGATAGGACAGGCCCCAATGGGAGGAGGCCAGCTCAGCTGGAGTGGAGCAAGCCAGGGGGCAAGGGCAGGATGGGGGAAGGGTGTGACTAGAGTTGCTGTGCCCAATGTGGGTGTGAAGTGTGCAGGACCCCTGATAAGAGGATCCAAGGGCACACGCGGAGGTGCACAGGTGAACAGAGAGGAAATTAGCAAGTAGGAGATGGGAAGGTGAGCAGTGGCACAGGTGGGCATGGGCACAGGTGGGCAGGGACAGAGGTAGGCAGGTATAGAGGTGGGCTGGGGGACTGGTCAGCTTTGGCACAGGTGGGCATGGGCAGAGGTAGGTAGGGTGGAGGTGGGCATGGGCGCAGGTGGGCAGGGACAGAGGTAGGCAGGCATGGAGGTGGGCTGGGGGGACAGGTGGGCTGGGGCATAGGCAAGTAAATGCACAGGGTGGACAGGGACCGAGGTAGGCAGGTATGGAGGTGGGCTGGGGGGACAGGTCAGCAGTGGTACAGGTGGGCTGGGGCACAGGTGGGCAGGTGCACAAGTGGGCTGAGTCACTGGTAGGCTGGAGAGGTGGTGGTGGGGCAGCTCCCATTTGGGACATTTAAAGGCATCTGTGGCCCCAGAAGTCAAAGACGTTGGATCCCTGGTGTGAGAATTTGAAATTCAAGTGTTCCCAGGGACTCTATTCCTGGCAGCTTCATAGCGAGGCGGGTAGAGCCCTCCTGGCTGAGCTGCACTTCTGCACCGCCCTAGGTTGACTCCACCAAGTACTACGAGGCCTGCGTGAGCGACGCGTGCGCCTGCGACTCAGGAGGCGACTGCGAGTGCTTCTGCACCGCCGTGGCCGCCTACGCCCAGGCCTGCCGTGACTCTGGCGTCTGCGTGTCCTGGCGGAGCCCCGATGTCTGCCGTGAGTAGAGCTCTGTCCGTGGTGCTGAAGGGTGGTCCTGTGGAGGAGACGCAGTGCGGCAGGAGTTTTGGGGGCAGAGCACTGTGTCCGGGACCATCCTGAGCTCGCCTGTGGAGACCCGCAGACCCCGCTTAAGCCTCTCTTCTTTACCTAGCCCTGTTCTGCGACTACTATAACCCACACGGGGGGTGTGAGTGGCACTACCAGCCCTGTGGGGCGCCCTGCCTGAGAACCTGCCGGAACCCAAGTGGGCACTGCCTGGTGGACCTGCCCAGCCTGGAAGGTGAGGGGTGCAGTGGCCTATCTCCGCCAAATCTTCCAGGGTTCCTTGGAGCGCGCACGGGGCGGGAGTCTCAGAGCTGCGGTGTGGGAGCTTTTAGGGCAGGACCTTGGGCAGCACCAGTTGGCTGAGAGGTCACGGGGTTCCAGTGGTCTCTCCTCGCCCTGTGGCCCAGGCTGCTACCCGAAGTGCCCGCCCAGCAAACCCTTCTTCTGTGAGGACCAGATGAGGTGCGTGGCCCAGTGTGGCTGCTACGGCAAGGATGGGAAGTACTATGACGTGGGCATGAGAGTCCCCACGGCGGAGAACTGCTTGAGCTGGTGCGTGGGGCGAGTGCCACACTGGCGCGGGGCCTTCGGGCGGGGCAGGGAGCTAGAGCGTGGCCAGGAAGGAGCCCGAGGCGGTAGCGGGAGTGGAGGAGGGGCGAGAAGGGAGTAGGGCGGGGAGTGGGCCAGGAAGCAGACTGGAGCAGGGGCCGGGGCGGGGCGGACCGGCTCCTCCCCACCACCAGGCCCTCGCTCAGTCCTTCCCTCCTTTCAGCTCCTGCACGACTGGCGGCCTCCTGTGCACTCACAGCCTGGCAGGTAAGGCACAGCCGGGTGGGTCAGATGTGTCCGGCCAGGGCCAGGGGTGGAGGCGCCAGGTGACGGATCCCTGCCCCACCCCCAGCCTGCACGTGCGTCTACGAGGACAGGACCTACTCCTATGGGGACATCATCTACAACACTACGGATGGTCTCGGCGCCTGCTTAATCGCCATCTGTGGAGAAAATGGAACGATTCTCCGAAGGGCTGTGGAATGCCCTGGAACCCCTTCCACGACGCCTTTCACCTTCACCTCCACCTCGGCCCCGCTCCCAACGTCGGGTAAGCCCCGCCTGGTTCTCCTATGGCCTGCCCCCTGTTAGTGACAGGAAAGGCACAGAGGGACTAGGCCCTGGAGGCCCCATGCAAGGGGCCCCCTCCTGGGCCCACCCGCTTCCCCAGGCTCCGCTGAGGGTCCACAGCCCCCAACACTCTGGTGGTCTCCAGGACTCCCCAGGAAGTCTCAACTGTGGTTGGCAGGGCTGTCCCCCTAGGACAGTAAAACCTTCCCAGCCCACACTGACTCCCTTCACTCCATCCAGAAGCCACCCTGACCCAGGCTCAGGCAGGCCCTTGGTCACTACCCAGCAAAGGGCCAGCTGAGGCTGAGTGAGGGCCCCTCTCACCCCCAGGCCTGGTGCCCAGCGTCTCCACCGGGTGTGTCCGTGCAGTCTGCCACTGGTCTAATTGGTATGACGGGGGCCGTCCAGAGGCTGGCAATGAAGGGGGGGACTTCGAAACATTTGAGAACCTGAGACAGAGGGGCTACCAGATGTGTGGGGCACCAACTGACATCGAGTGCCGAGCAGCTGATTTCCCCAGCAAGTCCTTGCATGAGCTGGGCCAGAAGGTGGCCTGTGACCGGATGGAGGGGCTAACCTGCATCAACCGAGAGCAGAACCCCCCACTCTGCCTCAACTATGAACTGCGGGTTCTGTGCTGCGACTACTTGCCCTGCAGCCCCTCCCCAGCCCCAAACACCAGCCCCCAACCTTCTCATGGCCCCTCAACGGAGCTCCCTGGACCCTCCACCCAGACCCCAGTAACCAGAGAGACCACCCCACAGGCAACACCCAGCTCCTCATCAACGGCGTCCCTGCCCTCACAGACCAGGTCCAGCTCACCTACTGTGACAGTCACCAACTTGGTCAGCAGCCCCCTAAACCTGCGCACCACGACTTGTCAGCCCCGATGTCAGTGGACAGAGTGGTTTGATGAGGATTATCCCAAGTCAGAAAGCGCTGGGGGGGACATTGAGTCCTATGATAAAATCAGGGGTGCAGGACGGGACATCTGCAAGCAGCCACAGGACATACAGTGCCAAGCCGAGAACTTCCCCAATTGGACCCTGGAGCAGGTGGGCCAGCGGGTACACTGCAGCATCCACTTTGGGCTGGTGTGCCGTAATGCAGAGCAGGACGGCCTGTTCAAGATGTGCTACAACTACAGAATTCGGCTACTGTGCTGTGACACTGCTCACTGCAGGGGACACCCCTCCACCCTGCCACCGGCCACAATGCCGGAGGCAGCCAGCACAGTCACCTCCACCCTGCCACCAGCCACGACGCCAGGGGCAGCCAGCACAGTCACCTCCACCCTGCCACCAGCCACGACGCCAGGGGCAGCCAGCACAGTCACCTCCACCCTGCCACCAGCCACAATGCCGGAGGCAGCCAGCACAGTCACCTCCACCCTGCCACCAGCCACGACGCCGGGGGCAGCCAGCACAGTCACCTCCACCCTGCCACCAGCCACGATGCCAGGGACAGCCACAGTTCCCTGGACATTGTCCTCAAAGCCACAGGTTGGGAGGAGCACAGGGCCGACTTGGACTGCCACTGCCAGCACCTCACCTGTGTCCACCCTCTCGAAGGGATCAACATTGCCCAGTTCTACAGCTCCTCCAGGCTCCACACACTCCACCTGGCCAGGGCGAACCACATCTACCCTTCCAGCTCACTCAACCCCACCAGGGACCCCAGGGGCCACTGGCACATGGGGCCCCTCACAGTCACTCATGCCAGTCACAACAATGCAAACCACAACAGCTCACTCAACAGGCACAGTTAACACCATCTCTGAAGAGCCTCAGACCTCAGGCCCGGCAGTGACAACACGCACAAGCCAGCCTTATACATCCTATCCCGAGACTAGATCCCCAAGGGCAGAGACACCGCTCCACACCTCAACACAGGCCACCACCAGCCAAGGAAGGACTGGCTGTCAACCCAAGTGTGAGTGGACAGAATGGTTTGACGTGGACTTCCCAATCTCAGGGGTCAAAGGTGGAGACATGGAGACCTTTGAAAACATCAGGGCTGCAGGGGCCAAGATGTGCCCAGCACCAAAGGAAGTGGAGTGCCGCGCAGAGAACTACCCGGAAGTGAGCATTGACCAGATCGGGCAGGTGGTGACCTGCAGCTTGGAGACAGGGCTTGTCTGCAGGAACGAGGACCAGGTGGGCAAGTTCAACATGTGCTTCAACTACAACGTGCGTGTGCTGTGCTGCAATGACACCAGCCACTGCCCCAGCACAGTGCCCACACCTGCGTTCACCTCCACTGCATCGGCCACCCTGACGGAGAGCCCAATGCCTACATACACCTTCACAGCATCCTCCACCTTCATACAGAGCCCCTTAGTGACCACTTCTATGGCCGCCATCTCTCCAGAAACCAGCTCCCTATCCACTATTTCCCTGAAAACTACCTCTTCAGCCCGTACCTCCCTGGGAATGAAGTCCCCGGCTACCACCTCCACAGAAACCTCCTTGGCCCACTCCCTGGGAATGAAGTCCCCGGCTACCACCTCCACAGAAACCTCCTTGGCCCACTCCCTGGGAAGAACCTCCTTGGCCACCACATTCACAGCCACCACTTCACCATTCACCAGGTCATCAGCGGTAAAAGGACCTTCCACCACACCCTCCTCCCCTGGGATCACCAAAACAGTCAGTCTCTCCACCATACAAACAGGCATCACCTCCTCCAGGACGACCGAGGGGCCCTCTGTCTCCAGTCCCTCTGCTCCACCAGCCTCTACCACCACCCTCTTCTACAGCACAAGGCAGCCCAGCTCTGGGACACTGACCACATCTACCAGGCCACCGTCAACCAGCACAGGACACCTGGTGACCTCCAGCTCCGGGCCCACCTTCACGACTCCGCCCTTCAACCACCCATCTCCCAGCACAGGCTGTGTGCCTCAGTGTGCCTGGACAGAATGGTTCAATGAGGGCTACCCCACCCCTGGCCCCGAGGGTGGGGACTTTGAGACCTATGCAGTCATCCGCTCGGCTGGCCACACCTTCTGTGAGCATCCTGAGGATATCCAGTGCCGGTCCGAGAAGGAGCCGGACAAGCCCTTGGAGGAGGTGGGGCAGGTGGTTCAGTGCAATGTGCGCTTCGGGCTGGTGTGCAGGAACCATGACCAGGTGGGACAGATGTGCCTCAACTACCTCATTCGCATGCTCTGTTGTGATTACAGCCACTGTCTCCAAACCCAAACCACCACAGCAGCTTCTCTAGGGACGAGCCTGACCGGGAGCCCCACACTGGCCCACAGCATCACGGCCGTGACTGTGTCCACCCGTGGCCCTGCATCCTCCAGTACAGGCCTCATGGACATGTCCACCAGCTGCAGGCCCACCTGCCACTGGACTGACTGGCTGGACACTGACCGGCCCCAGCCTGGCCGCTTTGGGGGCGACATCGAGACCTATTACCAAATTATGGACACAGGTAGGCAGCTATGCCTGGAGCCCAAGGCCATTGAGTGCGAGGCTGTGCTCTTCCCAGGTGTGCCCGTGGGGCAGCTGGGCCAGGTGGTGCAGTGTGATGTGCGCTATGGGCTCATATGCCGGAACCACAGGCAGAAGTTAGGACAGACCTGCCTTAACTACCGCATCCGCGTACACTGCTGCGACTACAGCCACTGTGCCAGTACCACCAGCTCCGTGCCCACTTCCACATTTGTGAACACAGTCCACAGCACACTCTCCACAACCAGGTCATCCACGGGGCTTGGATCCTCGCCCATCACCACCAACAGCCCTGGAACCACTGAAAGAGTGAAAGTCAGTACCACCCAGACAAGCATGACTACTATGGCCACCACCCCCTTGACCACCAGCTCACCATCCACCACACCATCAGGGGTAATAGGACCCTCCACCACACCCACCATCACACCTGGGGTCACTAAAACAGTCTACTTCTCTACCATGCAGACAGGTGTCACCTCCTCCAGGACAACCGAGGGACTCTCAGTCTCCACTCCCTCTGCCCCACTGGCCTCCTCCACCACCCTCTTCCACACCACAAGGCAACCCACCTCTGGGACACTGACCACATCCAAGAGGCCACTTACAACTAGCAGCCCCCACATAACCCCTCTGGTAACCTCCAGCTATGGGTCTACTTTGAAGACCACCCTGACCACATCCATCAGGCCACTCTTAACCAGCAACCCTCATACAGCCCCCCTAGTGACCTCCAGTTCTGGTCTCACCCTCACAACCACCCTCTCCTCCAGCCACCCATCTCCCAGCACAGGCTGTGTACCTCAGTGTGCCTGGACAGACTGGTTCGATGAGGACTACCCTATCCCTGGCCCCGAGGGCGGGGACTTTGAGACCTATGCAGTCATTCGCTCAGCTGGCCACACCTTCTGTGAGCACCCTCAAGACATCCAGTGCCGGTCTGAGAAGCAGCCAGACCAGCCCTTGGAGGAGGTGGGGCAGGTGGTCTACTGCGACGTGCGCTTTGGACTGGTGTGCAGGAACCGCGACCAGGTGGGACAGTTCAAGATGTGCCTCAACTACCTCATCCGTGTGCGCTGCTGCAACTATAGCCACTGTGTCAGCACCACTAGTTCTGTGTCCACATCCACACCTGTACCCACCGTCCACAGCACACTCCCTG
>NW_003852655.1:552810-591742 GCF_000181295.1 Otolemur garnettii | reverse complement strand
TCAGAGAAGCAGCCAGACCAGCCCTTGGAGGAGGTGGGGCAGGTGGTCCACTGCGACGTGCGCTTTGGGCTGGTGTGCAGGAACCGGGACCAGCACGGGGCCCTAAACTACTGTGACAACTTCCATGTGCGCCTGTTGTGCTGTGATGACTACAGCCACTGTGCCACCACATCTGCAGTCCCCAATTCCACAGCACTCCCTTCCTCTGCCCCAGGGACCACGCATACCCCTGTTACTCCCCCAAGTAGCCTGCCAACCTTCAGCGTGTCCACTGGGTCCACCTCAGTCCTCACCACCCTCAAACCCACTGGCTCCCCCAGCCCACCCTTCTCCCAGGTGCCATGCTTCTGCCACGCCTTTGGACAGCTGTTTTCACCTGGTGAGTCTCTGGGGCTTCCCCAAGTACCTCGCCTGCCTGGGTCTGTCTCAGGAGCTTGTTGGTTTCTCCCCACCAGCCACATTCAATCCCCACCCTTTCTGGAGGCCCCACCCTGTGACAGCTGCTCCCTGCTGCCCTGACCTCTGCCTGTGCTGTACCAGGCCCTGACCAGCTAGCCACTGGGTGTGACTACATCATTCTGTGTGTCTTCTCCACAGGGGACGTCATCTACAACAAGACTGACAGAGCCGGCTGCCAATTCTACGCAGTCTGCAGCCAGCACTGTGACATCGACCGTTTCCAGGGGCACTGCCCCACCACCCTTCCACCAGCCTCCTCCTCTGATCTGCCTCCCACATCCCCACCCCCTGGCTGCAGTAATGCCAATCCTCCCCGACAGGTGGGCCACACCTCCTTCCACCTCTCCTATGTGCTCAGGGTCTTAGTCTGAGAGGAGCATAGCCCAGCTTAGCAGCTGTCTCAGTGACCCTACCCAGGCTGGTTCTCATGGGGATGGGAGACCTGGGGTTCTAGGTGGTACCGGTGGCTGGAGGATGTGTCCCCAAAGCCAGCCCAGGCAAGCACTGTGCACGTTCCCTGTCCCAGGTGAACGAGTCCTGGACCCTGGAGAACTGCACTGTGGCCAGATGCGAGGGTGACAACCGTGTCGTCTTGCTGAAGCCAAAGCCAGTAGCCAATATCACCTGTGTGAACGGGCAGCAGCCCCTCAGAGTGTGGAACCAGAGCCAGCCCTGTGACTCCCACTACGAGTGTGAATGTGAGAAGACACAAGTGTGGCTCCCCATGTGATGTGCCTGGGCAGAGCCACGCTGCTAACCAGGCTTGGGGGTGGGGCATGACAGGGGGCTGGGAGGTCGGCAGCCCCAGCCCTGGAGACCGGGATGCAGTGCCACTGCTGATGCCAGTCCTTGGGCCAAAAATGCTGGTGCAGCCAAACGAGGGCCCAAGGTTCCCAAGCATGGATGCAGCAGGTCAGACCGCATGGCAGGGAGCCGGCAGAGGGTTCTTAGACTAGGGGACATTCAGGATGGATGTGGGGGTCATAACCATGGCCACCGTTACTGAGTGAGATACTGCTGCTACAAGGTGTTGGCTTTTTATCCCTTCTGTGCGTGTGTCCTGGGGCTGCTGGAACAAACGACCACAAACGAGGGGCTGTGCCTCATCCTCTTACAGCCTCAGATGCAGAGTCTAGGGCCAGAGGGAGCCAAACCCAGCACCCTCCCAGCCCTGGGGGCCCTTTCCTCCTCCCCAGCTCTGGGGCTCCAGACACTTCTTGGTTTGTGGCCGTGTCACCCCGACTCTACATCTGTTGTCTGTCTCCATGTGGCTCCTCCCATGTGTGTCTGTCTCTCTCCCATTACTCACAAGGACACTAGTCATTGGATTTGGGGCCATCCAGATAGTCCAGGATGTTCTTGTTTCTAGATCTGTCACCTAAACATATATGCAAGGACCTTTTTCCACAATAAGATCCCATTCCAAGTTCTGGGGTAGATGTGGTTATCAGGGGACCCCATTCAGTGCATTATGCTCCTTTTGTAGACAAGGCAACTGAGGCTGGGGGCTGGTGATGCTCCCCTGAGGTGACAGTCATGTTGATGACGCTACACCCATGAGGCCTCCCACCCTCCGTGTCCATGTCTGCAGGCTCCTGTAGCGGGTGGGGAGACTTCCACTACTCCACCTTTGATGGCAGCACCTACTCCTTCCTGGACAACTGCACCTACGTGCTCGTGAGAGAGATCCACCCACACCACGGGAACCTGAGCGTTCTGTTGGACGGCCACTACTGCGGGGCCTCCACCACCACCCCCAGCTGCCCTCGCGCCCTCATTGTCCACTATGAGTCCATGGAGATCATCCTCACCACCACCACCATCCGTGGGAAGGAGGAGAGCCTGGTGAGCCCGACAGTGTGGAGCAGCCGGGCCCCTGGTCCTCTTGCCAGGGAAGGAAGGCCAACTTCAGACCCACCAGTTTGCAGCTCCTGAGGGGGCAGAGCACCCCCCTTCCCCAGAGGGTCATCTGGAGACCCCAAGGAGGAGCCTGGGTCTGGGGTAACAGTGCTGGCCCTTCCTTGGTCATGGGTCCCCTGGATGCCCCCAGGTCCTGTTTGACCATGTGCGGGTGAGCAGGGGCTTCACCAAGCGTGGCGTGAGTGTGATCCTGACTGGGATCCAGACCATGGGTGTCGACATTCCCGCCATCGGCGTGAGCATCTCCTTCGATGGGCACACATTCCAGGTCCGGCTGTCCTTTGGCCGCTTTAGCCATAACACTGAGGGCCAGTGTGGTGAGTGGCATGGCCGGGCCTGCAGGGCCTCAGTGCCTAGGGACTGCAAGTGTGGAGGGACAGGGGGCCACAAGAGGCTTCTCAGAGCCAGCCCTTAGCAACCTCTCTCCCCAGGCACCTGCACCAACAACAAGGAGGATGATTGCCGCCAACCGGACGGCTCCCTGGCCCCCACATGCCAGGACATGGCCAGGTCCTGGCTGGTCCCTGACAGCAACCACGAGGGCTGCTGGGGACCAACAGGCCCACCACCGACTGCCAATCCCACGTCCCCAGCTACCAGTGTGCCCACTACTGCCTCGTGCCTTCCAGATCCCCTATGCGAGCTCCTGCTGAGCCAGTGAGTGCTTCTGGGGGGGAGAGCAGACCCAGGACTGGCTCTCTGGGGTGCTATGATCCGGCCTTGACTGCCCCATCCACAGCGTCTTTGCCGAGTGCCATCACCTCGTCCCACCCGGCCCGTTCTTCAGCGCCTGTGTCAGTGACAGCTGTCGCCCCAGGGCACCCTGCCAGAGCCTGGAGGCCTATGCAGCACTCTGCCGCTCCAGGGGCGGGTGTAGTGACTGGCGCAATGCTACCGGAGGACTGTGCGGTGAGTTGGGGCAGCCCTGTGTCTCCAGCCTCCCTGGCCTGCCTGACCCCTGTCTATATGCCCACAGACATCACCTGTCCACCCACCAAGGTGTATAAGCCCTGCGGCCCCGTGCAGCCTGTGTCCTGTGATCCAAGGTGAGCAGGGGTAGGGGTGGCAGTCTCCTCCAGTCCCCAGGCTGCCCTGACAGGTTTAGGGGGAGCCAGGAGACCAGCAGATGGGCAGTCTCTGAACTCCAGATCTAGGGCACCTCTGACCCCAAGGCTCCTGGAAAACATCCCTGGCATTGCAGACAAGTGGGAGCACCCGTCCTTCCATCCCAGCTCTGAACCCTTGACCCACTCTATCCATTGTCCCATGTCCCATCACGGGGGTCCACACTGACACAGGTAAAGGGGGTCTCCCAAATCATGGAGCCCCAGGACCACTCTTCTTTCATGCAGGAAGCAGAACCCATTGAGCGGGGGGCTGGCTGAAGGCTGCTTCTGCCCCGAGGGCCAGATCCTCTTCAACACACTCACAGACATCTGCGTGCCCACATGCCGTAAGCTTCGTCCACATGCCAGGGACATATCACAGGCTGGGGAGAAGGGCCTGGGTGGAAAGGCCCCAGCTGAGCACTGGGGGAAGACAGCCTGGGGCCTGGGGCGAGGGGGAAGTAGCCCAGCAGAGAGCACATTGCCATGGCCTGTGGCCTCTGCTGCCAGCCTGGACCCAGCATCCTCAGTGACCCTTTGCTCCTTTTCTTCCAGCCTGTGTGGGACCTGATGGGCTTCCCAAATTTGTGAGTGGATCCATCCTCCCAGTCCCACTCCTTTCCTCAGGAAGAGGGGAAGGGGAAGGAGGGGGAGGGAAGGAGGGAGCCAGCACCTCCCTCTAGAGTCAGCTCTGCTGCAGCCCTGGGCATGGTGGGTTTGGGGAGTCAGCCTGGGAGCATAACATGGTTGTGTTCTGTGGTGGACATGGCTTCCTGCCTGTCACTCCAGGCTGCTCCACAGACAGCAGCCTGTGGGGGCCATCCCCAGAGATGCCCAGGACCAAGCTTGTCCTGAAGCTCTTGGGGATCCTGTCATGGTCTGTTCCAGCCTGGAGAGCGGTGGGTCAGCGACTGCCAGGCCTGCGTGTGTGACGAGGGCTCGGTGTCGGTGCGGTGCAAGCCCCTGAAGTGTGAGCCTCAGGTCTGGCCCCCGAAGTGTGGCCAGCCTGGCTTTGTGGCCCTGACTAGGCCCCGGGTTGACAACCCCTGCTGCCCTGAGACGCTGTGCGGTGAGACCCCACTGGGCAGCACTGAGCGGGTGGGAGCAGAGGAGGCTACAGAGTCCCAGCTTGACCACAGCTGAGGGCCTGGGCAGGACAGCCTCCAGGCACCCATCTGTTTGCCTGGAGATAAGGCTGTTGACCTCTGGCCAGCTCAGGTATAGCCTGGGGACTTGGAGAGCACCAGGGAAGTGATAGAGGAAGCCTTAGAGGCAACTGAAGAAGGCCGAGGACAGTAAGCAGCCTTCACAGAGAAATAGCTGTTTGGCAATGCGGGGAGACACAGTTTCTGCCAGGAACATGTCAGGGCAAGGGTGGAGGCCGGGGCAGGCAGTCCCTTGATGGAGCCCATTTGCCCTGCAGTCTGCAACACCACCACCTGCCCCCAGAGCCTGCCCAAGTGTGGGCAAAGCCAGGTGCTGACCCGTACCCAGGAGGAAGACCAGTGCTGCCCTGTCTTCCACTGCCGTGAGTGGCGCCGGGTGGGGCAGGCTCTGGGTCTGACCTCTGGGACACAGGGCACAGGGTGGGGCTTGAGGCATGGGACACGGGACACAGGTTGCTGTGAGCTCAGCCCTCTTTCTTTTCAGAACTGAAGCTGTGCACATACAATGGCACTGTCTATGGGGTAAGGGTAGTGCCTAGGGGGGATGTGCTATGGGGTAAGGGTAGTCCCTCTGGGGTGGGTGTGCTAAGGTGGAGGGTACCTGAACCTCTATAGGGGATGATCTATGTCTCTCTGAGCCCACATCCTCACCTCTACTCTCCTGCCAAGATGGCAGATTGGCAGAGGGGCTCTGGGGAAACTTTCCACCAAAGGCTGGAACTTGCTCTGGACACCTGCTGCCTCTGCTATGGTCTATGCTGGGAGGGGCAAATCCATACTCCATTTGCAAATGAACAAAACTGCCCGTGAGCCTCACCTGACCCCAATACTCAGTGCCATCCTCCTGCCCACTGTAGGTCGGCGCTACCTTCCCAGGGGTCATTCCTTGCCACACCTGCAGCTGCCTCTCCTCCGACACCCAGGACCCAACTGTGCGGTGTGAGGAAGATGCCTGCAACACCACCTGCCCCCAGGTGAGCCGCCCACGGGGGCTGGGTTCTGCGGAGTTCTCCACCTAAGCCTATGCTGGGGTCCTGCTTTTTCCCAAAGTGAGGGACACAGCCAGAAGCTGAGGGAATAGGCCTAAGGTGGAGGTCCAAGAAGGCAGGGGGTGAAGAGGGATGCTGGAGGCTGGGGTGAGGCTAAGCCAGGACAACTGAGCAGGGCCACGACTCAAGGCCACTGGGTCATGGACGGGGCAGGGGGCAGGCCAGGCTGGAGTGGGCTGACCAACCTCCTGTTCCACAGGGCTTCACATACACAAGAGTGGCCGGGCAGTGCTGTGGGCAGTGCATGCAGAATGCCTGTGTCACGCCCGACGGCTGGCCTGTCCAGGTAAGAGAAGGGGCATTTGGGGGCATCTCAGCCCCTTCAGGGAGACCCTAGCCTCCAGCCTGCTCAGCTCACAAGGTAATCTCCACCCTGCCTCCACCCTCTACCCTGCATTTCAGCCCAATGGAACCTGGGTCAATAGCCGGGTGGACAATTGCACTGAGTACCACTGTGAGGTCAAGAATGGGCAGTACATGCTGAGCCCTCGGCCATCACCCTGCCCTGATGTATTCAGCTGTAAGGTGTGTGCTAGGAACCCCCACCCACCCAGGGATAGCTCCAATTACCCAGGGAGGCCCCTCCCACTCACCGGAAAGCCATGCCCACCCAGAAGGCTGCACCCACTCCAGGGCTCTTCCCTGCCAAGGAAGCCAAACCCTCAGCCACCCCTGTCCTTGGCCCTGCAGGGGATCCTCAGGAGAACCGGCTGCTGCTACTCCTGTGAGGAAGTAGGTAAGTCGAGACCTACCACCTTCCTGCGCCAGTCTCCAGAGCTGTCCAGGCTTTGTCCACAGGCTCCTGCCCAGATTTCTCCCACTGGAAACACAGTGATTGTGGTCCCCAAGTCCCCACACAGAGTCCTGGGTGGTCATGGAGGGGCAGTCCTGTGTGGAAGGCCAGCCACACCAGGTCCAGGTGCTCAGAGTGAGGGTCCAGTGGGGCTCTGCACCCACCTCTCCTCCCCCAGACTCATGTCAAGTCCGCATCAACACCACGGTCCTGCGGTATGGGGACTGCGTGAGCAAGGGGGCAGTCAACATCACCTTCTGCGAGGGCTCCTGTCCTGGAGCGTCCAAGTGAGTGGGCTCCCAGTCCTCCCCCAGAGTGTGTCCATAGTAGTTTCTCCTGCTCTGTAGAGGTGGTGGCCGCCCGGGCCACAGAGTACCCACGGGGCCTGTCTGTACCCTGCCTTAGGTCAGGAGGATCCACAGCTGCTACAGGAAGGAGGAGAGGGGGACTTGTGCCCAGGGGCTTGTGGAGCAGTACCCACCTGGGGAGGGTAGGCAGGACCAGAATGTTTTATGGATGCCCCTTGGCCCAGGCTGTGGCCAGCTATGAGTATGAGTAGCCAGGGGCATTGAGAGCCCTTGACCTGTGAGGCAGGAGAGGAAGGGTGAGGGCTGGCTTGAGGTCTAAGGGGAGGGTCTCCAAAGGAGGGGATCTGCCCAGGGTCAGCAAGATGGAGAAGGTGGTTCTGGGGAAGAACCACAGCAGGCCACAGAGGACAGAGCAAGGCTCAAAGTGACCCTGATACCCAGGGAACTGCCTGCCCCAGGAAGGGAGGCCCTATGTGCTGTAAGAGCAAAGCCACTTGTGGACAGCTCGGGGCAGCCATCTCAGGACCCTATAAGCCCACACTGCTGGTCCTGAGGGCAGCCCCATGTCTGCAGGTACTCAGTCGAGGCCCAGGCCCTGCAGCACCAGTGTACCTGCTGCCAGGAGAGGCGGGTCCATGAGAAGGCGGTGTCTATGCAGTGTCCTGATGGCTCATCCTTCCTGCACTCCTACACCCATGTGGATGAGTGTGGCTGTGTGCCATCCTGTGTTCCCTTGCCCACAGTGTCCACAGATGCCCCTGTTCACCCAGTCTAGGGGATCCCATCTCCTCTCCACCTGCAGCCAGGACACACATGGGCCTACCAGGAAAAGCTAGGCAGCCTACTCCACAGGGCCCATGTTGCCCTGGGGCCCTTCTGCCTCTGTGCACCTTCTGCCCACTCTGGGCATGAAACGAGCTGGGGGAGACCCATTTGGGAAGGAACATGGGGGGCTGCCCTCATACACCCTGAGGCCTGTCTTGGCCACGTGCCCTGCCACAGGCCCTGGAGCCTGTGGAGCACGGATGCCCAGTTGGCCTCCCCTGGCAACCAGAGAGCAGACAGGCCAATCCAGGCAAGGCCAGCCACCATTAGGGAGCCGCATCCAGCTAAGGAGCTGCCTACCCAGGCCTGCTGAGGGTCTTGGAGGTTGGGGTCACAATAGCCAGGTCAGAGAGGGTTCAGCCCCCAGGATCCCTGTGCTCACTCAACTCCAGTTTTGCAAATAAACTCTGAGCATTCTACATGTCTCCTGTCTTGCCATCTTTTCTTGTCCACTGTGTCCCTGGGCTCCCCTCCCATCCCTCTGGGGCAGCTGTCTGGGGTTCCAGGAGTTTCGCCTGGAGGGTGGTTCTGGGCCTGGCAGGGACCAAGGGGTGAGGAGCTGCCTGGAGAGACCAAAGGGTGAGACAGAGCAGTGCTTGGCCATCCACAGGCCCTAGGGGGCAGTCTCAGTTGTGGGCACACTGGCCAGCAAAGGGGGTAGCTGTTACGGCAATGTGGGGGCTGCCCAGGAAACTGGCTCAGGTAGAGAGAAGCAGGAGCCAGTGGGGCCCAGCAGGCAGCAGGGGTGGCAAACATAGGCAGGTGCCTGGTGTTGGCAGAGCCCACAGGACACTGATTGGGGGCCTGAGGGACCACATTAACGCATGCATTTTGTCCACGTTGTCAGCAGTGACGGGGCACTTGTCACAGAGCACTCCTGTCTGCTTCTCCTCCTCCTGAGGACAGGGATTTCTGCACTTCCTTCAGCTGCTCATCCAGCAGCTGTGTGGCAGCCTGTAGAGGCACAGGCAGGATGCCTGGGGGTGCAGAGGACGGGTGTTGACAACCTCCTGGTGGGCAGGGTGGGCTGGGGGCTTGTGCCCAGGAACTGGCCTCCGCCCTTGGCTGTCCCAGTGACAGGGGCCTGCTAGTGCTTCAACCTTGCTGAGGTCTGGCAGGACAGGCCACTCTGACATTGCAGAGACGGTTGGGGGGCTGCAGTGGGCAGCAGGCCAGAAGGGCTGCCTCTGGAGGTCATCTGCTGTAAGCCAGCCCTGCACCCTAGAGCCACTTAACAAACAGCAAAAACTCCTCAGGCTTGTCACTGACACACAGGTGTGAAAGCCCAGTGCTGACAGGTGGCAAGTGCTTCCACGTGCCAGGAAACCATCTCATTGAATCCTGGCACAGCCCTGAGCACCGTGCACCATTATCTCCCACTTTACAGAGGGGGGATCTGAGCCACAAAGGGATGCGAGAACTCACTTGAGCCAGGGGCAGAGCTGGACTCCAGCCCAGACCGTGACTCTGGAGTCCCAGAGACAGTAACTATAAAACAAACACAATGAATACAAACAAAGCAGTGTTACTTAGACCCTCTTTTTGGGGGGGGGGGCACACAGTCTCACTCTGTCACCCTGGGTAGAGGGCCATGGCATCATTGTTCATAGCACCCTCAAACTCTTGGGCTCAACCTATCCTCCTGCCTCAGCCTCCCAAGTAGCTGGGACTACAGAAGCCCACCACAACACTTGGCTAGTTTTTCTATTTTTAGTAGAGACAGGGTCTCACTTTTGCTCAGGTTGGTCTCAAACTCTGAAGCTCAAGCAATCTACCTGCCTTGGCCTCCCAGAGTGCTGGGATTTCAGGCATGAGACATGGCGCCAGCCGAATTATTTTTAGAAGGGATTTTTGGTTTCAAGATGGAAAAGAGGGCAATCTTCCCCACAGACACAAAAACTATGACAACAATAGAAACTTTAAAATAGTGGCAACTGAGAACAGGAAAGTGACTCTGTAAAGCCGGCAGATGTCCTAAAAAGAGGGATATTTGGGAAGTGCCAACCGTGGGTGAGGGGAGCACCAGGGAGCTCAAAGCCTTTCCTTTACATGAAATGTCCAATTTTGAATTAAGTTTGGTTTATCGTATCTGAAACACACAGCAGCACAATTAAAGTTTGCACCTAAACCACCACACCGTGTTGCCCACTTAACAGCAGCTTGTTTACACCAGTGGCGAAGCCTAGAGAGCAAGTGGGATGAAATCACAGAAGGTGTTTCCCACAGCTTGTTGAGAGCTGGGTATTTTTTCTTACAAGCAGTGGTCCAGGGCCTGGAAGAAGTGGTGGTCAGTTGGTACAAGGTTTGGTGACCATGGCGGATGACAGAGTTGTCTAACTCCAGCCCCTATAGTGTGAGCAGCATTGTTTTGCAACATGGGGCAAGCACTGTCCTGCAAGGGGACTGGCCTGTCACTGTTGCCCGGTTTTGGCTGCTCACTCACAACCATCTGTACCACGTCATGTGGCTAGTTGCGTGGACATCTGCTGTGATGACCAGGTTTCATGAAGCCACAGCTTGTGTGGGTAAATATTGAGTAAATATTCGGTCTGTGACTACATTTGGACTCTCCATCTTTACTCACCCATTGTGACAAACACTGGTGATTATCAAAAGAATCTGTTTTTCATCAAACATAACAATATGGTGCAGAAACACCATATTGTTTGCCTTTACATCATGATACTAAAGGAAAGTGAACTTCAAGATGATTCCTCCTCTGGCACCCCTTTACTTCACATGGAACCCATCTACCCAGCTTCTTAGTCTTGCTCATCTTCATTTTTGATGGTCTGATGTTGTTGAATAGCAACCTTAGACCTTGCTGCTAATTCACTGTAGGTTAGATGGATTCACTTCCACTACAGCATTCAGCTCATTGTCTCAGGTCCCCCACGTGGCTCATTTTCAAGATTAAAAACACAAGAATGGAGCTTCTCAAACCATCTGCATACTGTGTGTTCATTAGCTACATCCTTCCAAACACTCTGTTGATATTTCAAGCTGTCCGAGCTGTGTTATTTCCACGACAGAACTCATATTCGAAAATAATAAGAATTTTTGACCTATCCATGTTTCCCAAAAATTGCTCTAAAAAATTTTTGAAAGATAAGCGTAAGCCCAAACATGCATGTGAAAGAGTGGGGACCTACCTTCACAATAAAAATAAAGAAGGTTCAAAGTGAAACCATCACATACCAACTGTCAAACTTAGCACTTAAGGGAACTGGACATTTCATGCTTAATAACCTAAAGAAAATGGGCAGCAGGCCCCAAATCACCATCATTTCCAAGCAGCCAACATCCTAAAGGAAGCAAAAGCCCAGAACCAAAGATGCAGGGGCAAGTATTCATGTTAGCAGGAATCACAGGGTGAATTTTTTTAAGACTTGAGGAATAAAGGGTGGGTATGGTGGCTCATACCTGTAATCCCAGTACTCTGGGAGGCCAAGGCAGGTGGATTACTTGAGCTCAGGAGTTCAAGACCAGCCTGAGCCAGAGCGAGACCCCGACTCTAAAAATAGCCAGATGTTGTGGCAGGCGCCTGTAGTCCCAGCTACTTAGGAGGCTGAGACAGAAGATCACCTAAGCACAAAAGTGTGAGGTTGCTATAAGCTGTGATGTCACAGCGCTCTACCCAGGGCAACAGAATAAGACCCTGTCTCAGGAAAAAAAAAGATTTGAAGGTGTGGAAGACAGATCTAGGAATCTTAACATTCCCTAATGAACTCTGAGAAGAAACAACAGAGAGTGAAACACAGGTGGTATTTTGAGAACAAATGTGAGGCCCCAGACTGCAAGCTCCCCGTGAGTGCTGAGAGAGCAAGGAAAACTAAGTCCCCTGAAGGCACAGTGTGCCACAGAAAGAAAAAGCAATCCCCTCCCAGACACTTAGCAGTGAGGTCCTGGAGTATCACGGGAGAGAGGGGACATCTTGGAGCCCTCAGAAGAACAAGGCAGCTCACCCCAAAGAGGAAGAGCCCCACAGGCCAGCCCCTAATGGGGACATTCAGAACTAGGGGCTGGGCCCATCCAGGGACAGGGACTTGATGCTGAATCCTACACCCAGCCACACTGACATTGAAGCGTGACAAGGTCATTTTCCACATATAAGGACTGCAAAGGTCATCTTCCCAACACCCACTGAGGTGTCTGACGTCCAGCAAGAGAGCCCATGGCCACAGGCAGAGGCATGCGAGCAGCAGAGGTGAGAGAGGCCTCTCTGACAGGACGTCAGCTCCAACAGGACATGTGCTCACAGAGGCTGTGGACAGGCCCAGGTGCTTGCTCTGCAGTCAGCGCTTCAAAGTCCCACTGAAGAAAAACCTCCCCCGCCTCGGGGTCAGAGCATTGTCTCCTAAGTGATCTCCCTAAACCTGTTTTGCCTTTATATTTTGAATCCATCCAGAATTGGAGTTTGGAAGTGGCACGAAGCAGCATTCTGACCCACTCTGTGAACAGGTCTGGTGGCTTTCCGGTGTCATGCACTGCCGAGCCCCCCGTGCCCCACTGTGTCCCCCAACAGCCTCCTTCCTACCTTCTGCACAGTGGCCTCTGCAGTCATGGCCTCCATAAGTGAGGGTCTCCATGCCACACTCCTATGACAACAATGTCTTTACTCTTCTTAGCTGTATAGGACCAACCTATTGAGCTTTACAAAAATTGCCACGAAGACAGGGCTTGTGGGACTCCGGGATTACATAGGCTGTCACTTGACTGCAGCCTGTGCCCCTCCACTTACCCCTCCAAGGCTTCCAACAGGGCTGTGCTTGCTGTGTCTCCCCTTGGGCTCCCCCTTGTCCTCTTTTTTTTTTTTTTTTTAAGACAGAATCTCAAGCTGCTGCCCTGGGTAGAGTGCTGAGATGTCAGAGCTCACAGCAACCTCAAACTCTTGGGCTTAAGCAATTCTCCTGCCTCAGCCTCCCAAGCAGCTGGGAATACAGGCGCCCCGCCACAATGCCCGGCTATTTTTGGTTGTAGTTGTCATGTTGTTTGGCAGACCCGGGCTAGATTCAAACCTGCCAGCACCAGTGTATGTGGCTGGTGCCTTAGCAGCTTGAGCTACAGGTGCTGAGCCCCCTTGTCATCTTTTCCAGAAGTTGAGGAAGAATTTTTTTTTTTTGAGACAGCATCTCACTTTGTTGCCCTCAGTAGAGTTCTGAGGTCACAGCTCACAGCAACCTCAAACTCTTGGGTTCAAGCTATTCTCTTGCTTCAGCCTCCTCAGTAGCTGGAACTACAGGTGACTCTCCCAGTGCCTGGCTATTTTTAGAGACAGGATCTCGCTCTGGCTCAGGCTGGTCTCAAATCTATGACCTCAGACAACCCACCCGCCTCGGCCTCCCAGAGTGCTAGGTTGAGGAAGAATTTTTAAACATACGTTGTCCAGCATTTTGGGCTGTCTCTGCCACAAGGTTCTCATTACACCGGTTGCCCTGCATTCCTAGAAAAAGGTGTCCCCTCTAAAGATAGGAAGTGTCCCCGCTAAAGATAGCAGGCCTCAGAGGTGCAGTGGCCACATCTCGGGCCTCTGGAGGTTCCTGAGAGGGCCACACCCTGGCCTCCACGAGCCTGCTCTTGAGGGCTGTGCCTGCACATCTGCACCCACAGAGCAGCCTGGCCTGCTACTACTGGGCAGCTGTCCTGGGAGAGGCCTTGGCACTACACCAGCACTGGTCAGCCCTATAGTCCCCCAGGGAGGGCTCAGCAAGCACAGGATGGCTTGTTTTGCTCATGACTTGTCTGTAGCCAGCCCCCAGCGAGTATGTGCCCGACGCTGCTCTCAGCCAGAAACACTCTACCCACCTGGTCCCCTGTCTTCTCCACAGTCAAGAACAATGTCCCCAAGCCTCACAGAGCAAGAGGAGGGGCTCCACCAGGGCACTCCATGGGCCCTACAGGGTATGGGGTCCAGGGCTGCATCTCAGCTCCCAGACACCCTCTCTGCACATCCAGCCCTGGACACAGGGCTCCAACTGGATCTTGTGGTCCTGCCCTCTCAGACCCCGGCTCTGGGCCTTGGGAGGCCCTGGTCCAGTGGAAGGGACCCTGGCTTGGACTCTGCGGAGGCCTCCCTAGCCTGGGACACAGCTATCAGGATGGCTGCACATTTCCTGCCAGGCTCACCAGAGGTAAGGGGCTAGAACAGTGAGCCCACAAGCTGAAAGAAAGCCCAGAGGCTGACAAGACTCTCCAGGGGCCAAGGGGCGTGGTGACCAGTCTGCCTCAGAACCCAGCAGCCAGCCTCTGTCTGCCTCACATTCCTGGAAAGTGCTGTCCTGTCTCCTCCTACCAGGACCCTCCTTTCCTCTCCTGACAGTGCTCATGGCCATGTCTCTAACAATCTCCATGTAGCCAAATCTAGGTCGGGGGTTGGCCTGAACCCTCCATGCATCTCACATTCACACCACCCTGGGATCTGTGGGTGCAGAATGCCCTCACCTTTTCCCTGTGTCCCTCCACAGCTTGAGTGCAGCCAGAGTGGCCTTGGGTGGACGCATGTGGAAACCCTTGTGACCTCAGCCAGCCTTGGGGCCAGGAAGGTAGGTGAAGCCAGCTGTTTCCCAACCACACAAGTAGAAAATCTGGAGTGGACAGAAACCACTGCACCCAACCAGGGACCACACAGGTGGCAGGTGGTGCTGCCATGAAGCTGACACACAGCCTCCAGCAGCCTTCACCCACCTTGATGACGCCCATTTGGGGACAAGAATGGGCCAAATGGCTGAAATAAAGTGACAAGACAAAGGACGCTGGAATGAATGTAACAGAAAGGGAGTGTTTCTGATAGACTTGAGTGCACAGATAGGATGTGCCGGTGGGTAAAGGTGTTGACTGCCCTGAACTAAGTTACAAATCAGTCCCAACAATGACATTTTTGTTCTCAAGCTAAACAAATTTAAACAAGTTCCTTCAAAAGTTTCAACAAGAATGGCCAGAAAAATACTAACAGGAAGGGATGGTGTGGCCGAGTCTGGCCGGAGCCCAGTCCTGCAAGGTGCAAGGATAGACGGGATGGGGAGACACACAGTGAGAGAGGAGTTGGGACGCCAGGGCCCCAGGAGTGTTGTGGGGCCCCAGGAGTGTTGTGGGGTGCCAGGACAGAAAGGATGGGGTGACGCCAGTGAGAAAGGACTCAGGACACCAGGGCCCCAGGAGTGTTGTGGGTGCAGACAGGATGGGGAGATGTCAGTGAGAGAGGACTCGGGACGCCAGGGCCCCGGGAGTGCTGCGGGGTGCTAGGGCAGACGGGATGGGGAGACACCAGTGAGAGAGGACTTGGACACCTGGGCCTGGGAGGCGACACATTGGACCCACCCATCCCACCACATACCAGGATAAACCCAACTGGGTCACTGACTTAAATGCAAATGAAAAAGAAATTAAAATACATAAGTGGTAGAAGAAAGCATGGGATAAATTCCTTTAAAAACTAGGTGTGGGAAAAAAAAGTTTCCTAACTACCAATAGAAATCCAGAAAGTCTAAGAATAGTAAATTTCATATTTAAAAAACAAAAGGAAAACTTGCATGTAACAAAATCAACAGTAGAGCTCCTGCCAGGAGAGAAAGACCAGGTAGTAGCCCCACAGAAAACACAGGTAAAATGTAGTGACCTGTCTCTCAGGGATAGCCAGTGCCCCTGAATGGTGACAGTATGAGCATCTCACACTGCTGACCAGGAGCACTGGCTCACGCCTGTAACCCCAGCACTCTGGGAGGCCAACGTAAGTGCATTGCTCGAGCTCAGGAGTCTGAGGTTGCTGTGAGCTGTGACACCACAGCCCCCTACCCAGAGTACCAGAGTGAGACTCTTGTCCTCAAAAAAAACAACCCAGAAATCCACATTGCTGGGTCAGGGAGGGCTTTGCCTAAAAGTGACAAGGCCATCTCTGCTCGAAGTCCCTCACCCAGGGACCTGCCCCCAGAGACAGATGGATATCAGACATCACAGCCACATTGTAAACAATGACCTGTTCAGGGATGGGACATGCACAAAGGCAAGGATGACATCCTGTAACTGTAACCTGAAGGGACATGTGCCTGTGCACACGGTTATTTGCCACTGACATCTACGCCAGGTCAGAGGAAGGAATGCCCCCTGTGGTGAGAGGACAAGCTGTGAGTGAGATCAGGAGAAGCAGGGTCTGGGCAAGTCCATGTTTTACGTTTTGACCCTGGATCATAAAATATATAATACAGAACAAAATAGAAAATTGAAAATGACAATACTTGAAAATCAAAACCAGTATGAAACAAATATACCGTGTTAGCAGATGCAAAGCTTAAACCCAGAGAAGATGACTTCAGAAGACAAGTGAAGAGGGATGGGGAGCCCATGTCCACAGCAAGAACTATAGGCGCTCCCCCAACCTGCACCACATACCCCTGCTCAGCACCCCTGCAGTTCCCCTCCTCATTCTCCCTACCCAGCTCAACACCCTCCACCTGCAGCTGCTGGGCCATCTTGGGCTCTGCCCCCACATCGGCATCCCCTGACCTGGAAGTGATGGGTGGACACCCCAGGGTCTTCCGCAGCCTGCTGATCCCTGTCTTATCCCTTGCTCCCCATTAGCACCCCCAGAGCACCCCCCAAACCAGCTGCCAGCACTGGAGGCCTGGTGTCAGGATCTGCCCTGAGGACGAACATGACCCACGACCATGGGTCCAAGAAGACAGAGCCAGACAAGGGGTCTGCGAGGGCCCCTCAGCCAGATGGCAGCAGGGCTGCCTGGCAAGCACTATTTTGCAACTTCTGAGTTGTCTCCTGTGGTGACTGGGACAGGACATGCATGGGGGATGCACCGCTGGCACAGGCTCTGGCAGCCGGGATGGAGACAGATGGCCACTGCAGGATCTAGGGCTGGCTGACCACAGAGGTATGGAAAGCAGGGGCCTCTGAGGTGTGGTTTAAAGCCACCAACACCTGCAGCCAGAGGGCAGGCCACATGGAATGTAGGGCCCGGGACAGTGAAAATAGCTGCTGTCTTGAGCCGTCCCCGCCAGGGCCTGAGGTTCCCCCAGACTGCATGGCCACCATGTGGCCTGCTGCTAGCCCAGGCTCCTCACAGTGGCCAGTGATAGGAGCCAAGGTCCAGCAGCAGCTGACAGAGTAGGTAGGGCTGCTGGTGAGTTTAGCCAAAAGGGGTGCTTGAGTTCTGGCCCAGGTGGGCAGCAGGTCCTGTAAGGGAGGCTGGTGCTGTGCGTCATCCACCATCTGCCTGGACCTCTGCAGGCAGCTCTCTGGAGACTACAGACTGTCCCCACCACCTCCGAAACCATAGGCATCTATTCAGCATCAGTCCCATGCTCATGGTCCCCATTCTAAGATTTCACCCCATTACACACTCATTTGCTTTTGCAGTTAATAAATATTCACTTCCATGTTTCCTGCAGCTCACTGTCATTCTATCTGGGGATGCATCTTACCAGTTCCAGAACATTCTTAGCCCTTGCCCCCTCCCCTGCTCATATTCTGAAACTCCAGCCTGACACACATCTTTCTCCACATTTCTTAATCCATAGCAGTTTCCTGCAGTTTTGCCTACCAGTTCATGACTTTTTTCAGCTGTGTCTAACCTGCTCCTCCACCTACTATGAATGTGCCCACGCCCCTTCTCAGTCCTGCTGGTCCCACTCCCTGCATGTGGTTGCACTCAATGTTCTCTCCAGCACTATATTGCATCTTGCTTTCAAAGCCCGTAAAAATCTGTGGCACGTTCACTAACAAGTTCTGGTGGTTCTGCTGCCCTAGGCTTCTGGGCGCTCCACTGTCCTAGCAAGGTGGTTTTCTGCACGGCCAGAGTCAAACACATCCTGCTGCTCCTTTCAACCTGGGATGACAGGACAGATCCCTCCCTAGAGGTTTCCTGGACCTTGTGGGAGAACTCTCTCCGAGGTGGGTTGTGGTGAGGGCCTGGGTCCCCAGTGTGTCAGCTTGAGGGGTCCTATTCTTGGGCCCAGACCACATTCACTAACCATGGTTGTGTAGGGCTCCAGCCTGGCCTCTGAAAAACCCGACACCCAGCACTGCAGCCCTCTGCACTCACTCCGTACACTCTGGCTGAGCCGCGCCATGGTTCTGGCTTGGTACCCGTCACTCCCCGATCCCCCATCTTGGTGTCTCATTTCTAGAGCTCAGCTCTGCATTTAAGGTGAGGACCTGTGCCTTTCCAGCATTGTCACATTTTGTTGTTTAAAATGTCCCTTGTTTCATGGCTTCGTGTCCAGTACCGACAAGCTCTACTTTAATTAGCTATTTGGGACAAAAAAAATCAACCCACAGAACTTACAGCTAAAAAGCGACTGTGAAACAGATGCAGAATTCATGGCTGGAAAGCGACTGTGGAACAGGCACACTTGGCAGAAACACTGTGCTAAACGCAGCTCAGCGGCCCCCCAGTGCCAGGTGGGCAGCACAGGACAGAGGCGGCTCTCACGCTAGTTTGCACTGTGGCTGCATGTGATTGGATGGCCACAGAGCTGGCACTCAGCGTGTCACCAACACGAGGCCATGCCCAGGCTGAGCAGGGTGCTTAGTGCCTCTGCTCCCAATGCACTGCATCCACCCCACTGCACCAGGACACTTTGCTTTTGACTTCCTGCTCCCCAGAAGTGGCCCATCGCACTCGGGACTCAGGTCCTAATGGGCTCTTGTGGAAAGAGGGACTCGCCCCACCCTAGCTCCCATGTTTTAGGTGAATGTTCTAAAGGCACCTGTTAGATTCTGCCTCCTCTCCCGCCTCTGGAGTTTACTGGCACAGCCTCTGACGAGCTCACTAGTGAGGGGCTCATGTCATCGGCTAAGTTAGAAAATACTCAGGAACAAAAACGCTGAACTTCCCCTTAAAGGACTTTATTTCTCTAATTTTATATGGATCATTTATTAAATTAGAAGGCTAAAAAGTAAAAATATACTTTACAATCAGGAAAAAATCTGGATGCTAGACCCCAAGAAAAAAATCAGAAACCCCAAGTTCTGAGTCACTCCTGCCAACACCGCAGAGCAGCATGGTTCAGCCAATGGAGGACGCAGCACCTCCAGGCACCGTGAGGACGACGTGGGAATGACTTTCCTCTACCACTTACTCCAATGTCACCAGCTGGCCCAGATGGACTGAAGCCAGTGGCTACTCAAACCCCAGGTGCACTTTGGGCTCAACTCCCACCAGCACCCACTGAGCAGCAGAAAGCAGAAATGGCTGGGCCAAATTGCTATCACTGGCCACTATCGTGAGGCCTGCTGACCACTGGGATCTTCAAGCCCAGGAGCAGGCCCGGCCCCTGGATACTAGGACTGTCTATGCTCAGGCCCCAGAGAGCTGTGGCCTCCCTAAGCGTGGTGGCCTTTGGCCCACACCAGACACGGCAGCGACAAGGCAAGACAGTGCTGCCCTAGAAGGGCCTACATGTGCCAGGAGCCCCTCCTCACTGTCCTCAGTGACCTCCAAACAGGAAAATGGAGCATAAAATGAGGGAAAAAATCATCTTATTTAACTAAGGGCCTTATAAATGTGACCCTTCTTTCATCTATTAAAAAAATAAACTGTTCGTGAAAAAGAAAGACAGGAGATGGCAGTAAGTGTGAATCACCTTAAACTGTCACTCTCCCTGGCAAGAGAAGAGGCCATGTGCCCTGGGACAGCATCATTAAGGCAGAAACTGCACTCCTGGCCATACCTGGGAACCAAGACACCAACACCCCTGGCAAGAGGAGGCCCAGAGGCATAGGCCTGAGTTCCATCCTGCGTCAGCCCCATTAACATCACTAACAAGTATCCCAACAGCATCCTGATGCATCCTACCCCCAGGAGGACATGTGCGTGTGGCACAGACCTGAGCATGAGGTGGAGGACCCAGTGACCCATTCTGTTGAAGCGAGTGGCTCAGGCTGCCGAGCAGAAGCTGCACCATCCTTGCTCCCACCAGACCAGCATCCTGGAGGACCCACTACCAGGGGGAGCACTGAGCAGCCCCCATACCCTCCTTCAGGATTACAGAAATAACTATTTATCAATATATGTTTGACAAAAAACTTCCCCAACAGGTTGCAGAAAGCCATGTCTTCTAGCTGACACTGAAATTTAACTAATTTTAGAGGGAAAAGGACTGACCCCTGGTACTAACTCCTCCTTCCACATCCTTCCTGTCCACAGGCTGGGACCAGACACTTGAAAGACCAGCAACTGTGATTTAATGCAAAACCATGGACATTACAGATGTGCGACAGGTATGCTCAATTATGTTATTTAAAGTGCATCACTCCTGAGAAACTTCCGAAGTCCCTGATTTCCACAACTAGGCATCCTCGATCTGTCCTACAACTCAGAATGTTCCACATGGTGACTGCCAGAGCAGAGCTGTGGGCACCTCCAGCCTGAACATTACATCTGCCAGACTTCCACTCCTCCCCAAACCCATCTGCAGCACAGGCGCCAGCAGAGCCCGGACCCTCTGAGCAGGCACAGGGCTACACCTGTGATCCCGCCCTCACCTGAGCTCTGCTACAGACTCTTGAGGAACAGCCGTGGCAGGACGTGCAGGCCACAGGCACAGGGCAGGGGGACAGGCAGGAGTGGATACCACATTGCTCCTTCCACATGCCGGGGTGGCCTCGCTGTGCCCTCACATGGGTGGCAGCAGGACAGTGATGCAGCAGGAGGCAAGAGACATCCCCGGCTCAGCTCATAAGGACCAGACAAAGGGTGGGCAAGCAGACAGGGCACTGGGGAAGGATGTGAGTTTCAGCTTGGCAGTTCCAAAAATAACCCACAAATCACTGTGAATGGATTCTGTGTGCCTTAAAATTAGTAAGTCTGTCCTAAGTCAAATAACTGATCTGAAGGGTGTCCAACAATCCCTGACAGCAGTCGCTTTCTACAAGAGTGTTTTCCAGAACAGCAAGAGGGAAGACACCAGCCCCACGCAACAGGGGAGTGAGCTCCAGCAACGGGCCCACCCCCCACACCAGACCAGGTGGGACTTGCCCTCCAGGACCAACAGAGAGCATGAAACCCACATGCGCCCCAAAGCAGGTGTGGACAGGGTGACACAGAGGTCCAAGGGCCATAGGGGCTTTTCACAGGAGTCTTGTTGGGACAGAGCTTCCTGGGAACCCACGGGTGGCAGGTCCAGGGGGCCGGGCAGTGCAGGGTGGGCCTACGAATCCTCACCCATCTGGAGCAGGGAGTTGATGGCAGCGTCCTTGTTCCCTCTCTGGGCTTCCAGCACAGAGCGGATAACCTCCCTGTCCATGTTGGGAAACATGTCCTGGATGGCTTTCAGATCTTCCTCGCTGCAGCGAGGCTGGGCACTCATGGCTGGCGGTGGCACGGCTACAGGCATCATGCCGGGGCTGCAAACGGCAGGCATCCCTGGAGAGAAAGACGGAGTCTGGTAAACATCAGAGCTCACACAGGTACATACCTAGGGGACGTCACACCTCAAGCAGGTACAGCACTAAAGGGACGTCATCTCACGCAGGTACAGCACTAAAGGGACGTCATCTCACGCAGGTACAGTGCTAAGGGGACGTCATCTCACACAGGTACAGCACTAAGGGGACATCATCTCATGCAGGTACAGTGCTAAGGGGACGTCATCTCATGTAGGTATAGCACTGAGGAAATGTCACCTCATGCAGGTACAACACTAAGGGGAAATCATCTCACGCAGGTACAACGCTAAGGGAACATCACACCTCACAGAAGTACAGCACTAAGGGGACGTCACACCTCACATAGATACAATGTTAAGGGGAAAGGGTACCAACACTTTCTCTTGGCCGCCTTGAGGGGTGAGACCATCTCAGTTGTCCCTGAACAAGGAGGCTGCAGGAACCTGCAAAGCGCCAACCCCCAGAACCAGTGCAGGGAAGTGGTGCAAGGGCTCCCTCCCTCCAGGTTACTCATCTTTAGTAACCTGTCTTTCCACACAAAAATCCAAGTGTCATTACTCAACTCTCATGTAGGGCAACACGGGATAAAATCAAGGTGACTACCACCTGCATGTTAAGAACGTGTGCATTTGCGCTGCAGGCATTAACTGGACAGCCAAGGCAACTGTCTCCCTCTAAGAACTTGCCCTGAACACCATGCACATTCACACAAACCCCTGGATGGTCACAGTCTCCTCCCCTAGCAGACAGCCTGGAATGTGCCTTTGCAGCCCAGCAGGTACATCACCGTAACTGGCAAGAAGACACACAAAATGCTTCAGCAGGCTGCACGCTCATGTCCACAACCAACATGGCACACACATTAAAAACCACCCACAAAAACGCTCATGAGAACGCCACAGGGGTGCTGACAGGAGTGGCCAGCCTCTGGAGGCTCCTTGTTACCCCTCATGTCAGGCGTGGAAGGACAGACCAGAACAGAAACACAGGGTAGGCAGGGGCATCAGGAGGTGTCCGGGCGTCTGCATTACTAGACTCAAGTTCTGGAACCTGACTGCCCAGCAGCCACCCTCTGAGGAATGGGTCTCCTCCTAGAACTCCTGCCTGTCCTGGGGCAAATCCCGGTGCCTCCTGGATAGACGGATGAGATGAGGAGCTCAGAATGTCCCCTGTGCCCGTGAGTGCCGCTCCTTCTACCACTGTGGCACCACAAGAAAACAGGCTTCAGACACAGCCTCCCACGACCCCTGGCCAAAGGGCAGCCCCTGCACCGCCTCCAGCCTGCAGGGGAGAGGGATGATGGAGAGGAGGTCCCGACAACTGTAGTGTAGTGTTGAGGGATGGCCTGAGCAGATGCTGGAAGCCCTGTGCATGCTCAGTGCCAGCAGAACAGCAACACTGTGGGAATTTGATGCTTCCAAACCAAGTGTGGACACATCCGCCAGGAGCCATGACATGAGTGTGCTGGCTCAGCTGGGGACACTTCAGGGAACAAGGACAAGGAGATCCGAGGCCTGGGTGGATCCCCAAATTCCCGGGACTCAGGCAGAGCAGGGCTGAGACAAGAGACAGCGGGCGGTCCTGTGCTCAGCCTCACCCACAGATGCGTGGTGGACAGAGGAGCCATTCCTCTTCCCATGGGGACTCGCAGATGGAAGGCTTAGTTGTCTGAGCAAAATCGGATGCTCTGCTCACAAACAAGGCTATCCACAGAACCAGAATGTGCAATTTTTCACATGGGAAGAGGCGACCCTAAAAAGCTGTGGCACCCAGAGCAGGCACAGCTGCCGTGTCAGCAGAAAGACAGCCGCTTTGGGGCACACCAGCTTAAGCTTCCCCCAGCAAAAGGAGGCCTGGGGTGGGGGTCACCATTCAGCTCCAAGATCACTGCCCAGCGCCAACAGCTTCTTACAGCTCTCATACAATGGAGTGTATGGAAAAGGAGAAGCTACTAACGCTCACGTTTTGAAACTTCCCAGGGGGTGGGTTAATAAACACACAACAGCAAAGAAAGAATTCTAAGTTATTGCTTGGGGAATTGATAAAAACCCAAATTTCATTTTAAATCAAACCACCTACATTATCTTTAAATAGTGTATACCATTTAGCTTCAAATGCTGTGTCTGCTGCAATCCCACGTGCGAGGGAAAATACCCGTGGGCACCTGTGATTTGCCTCCACGTCAGAGTGGGTCTGCCTCTGGCTGTTCAAGCAGAAGGTACTCCCCACAGATATTCCCTCCAGGCTCCTGCCTGTCCTGGAAGCTGCAGGTGTTTGCGAAAGTGGCAGCACGGCTGTGTGGGCAGCTCCACAGAAACTCAGGCCACAACCACAGCAGCTAGGAGGATGGAGGGATGCACAGAACTGATACCAGTGTGCACGGGAAGCTGTTGCCTGGCAAAGCACAGGCTGGGAATGTGGGGCCCGTGCCTTTTCCACTCAGCTCTCTTCACGTGAAAGCAAAGCAGGCAACATGCAAAGAATCCCCAAATTTAGACAAGGGCAAGTTTTCCCCCATGAGGGACAGCATAGGGCCAGGCACTGGCCCTTCTGCCTTGGAGTCTTTCACTCTCTCTTTTTTTTTTTTCCTCTTAACCGAGTCTTTCACTCTCTTGCCCAATGATGCTCAGGTGCCAGGTCAGCCTCAGACATGTTCTCCACGCCCAGGAGGGGCTGCTGAGAGGCTCCCCCAGGGCAGACTTGCTGCTACCCGTCCTCACAGGAGGTACGCACAAAGACAGACTGCGACACGCGCTCTCATGGTGGCAAACCGTGCTCGCCTCTGAGGCTCTACCCTGCCCTTGCAGTGGTCGCAGTTGGACATCCCTCCTCTGCCCAAGCACCCCTTTGCTCCCACAAAAGAGCAAAAGCATCATGAAATCACACATTTCCCAGATATTTCTTTAAAATTAAGGTTAGAAACCCTACTGAAACCTTATGATGCCTATCAACTATTTGAAATCTGTTAAAACCCTAACTATAATTTTTTTAAAATAAATCCTTCATTAAAAAAAAAAAATGTAACCTACACTCTATCTTTAGGCTGCAATTAACAGTATAAAAGCCTTGAATATTCAGCTGCATTTTCTGTCCCCATCTGCTTCGTCGTAGCTGTGCCCACACTTTGCATCTTCAATTCTATAAAAACGAAGGAGAAAACTAAGGGACGCCTAACTCTCCTCCAGGCACCGGCTCCCATCAGCCTAGGGGCTGGGGGGCCTGTTTTTTAACTCAGCAAAGAGGACACTTCCATGAGGTATGGCCAGACTGGGTCCCGGCCTTGGCTTGTGCTTGCACAGGTGGCCCAGGACACAGGCTCAGTATTCCCTCTAGCACCCTTAGCACTGTCTCTCTGCTGAAATGGAAACCACAGGGTATCCCAATGTCGCCCGAGTTGGCACACAGGGAAGATGGGAATGGCAGCTAAATGTCCCTTTACTTATAAAATATTCAATACAAAGTTTCACAAAACATTTAGGCACATTTAGTTGCCATTCTCATCTTCCCTGTGTGTTGACTAGAGGGCGGCGCTGGAACGCCCCATGTTGCCCCGCACCTGCCTCAACCCTGTGTGCCATTTCAGCTGCTCTAACATTTCTGGGTCATTTCGAGTTACATACTACTATCTGGTCTTTCCTCAACTGTGGGTGGCGAGTGCTGTCTGCTAGGCCCTTACTCTCAGCACCAGGTAATTGCAGTGCTTGCAGCAGCTCTCTCCCACCTGTTCTCACCCGGAACACAGCTGACAGTCCAGAGCTGCCCAGGCCCCAGAGCCCCTCTCCCCATCTGGGCTGCACTTCAGGCCACATCCCAGCACATCTGGTGTAAGGTTCTGACTCCAGAGCTGGCCTTTCCAAGTCCCCACTGCATGCTGGCACAACCAGGGAGTTGAGAAGGCCTCTTCACTCTGGCTGGGCCAGACTTTGGTCCCCACATTACTTGGCCACGAACAGCTCCGTCCAAAGCTAAGCAGCCAGGACCCCACGGCCCCACATGCCTCTGATACCCTGCCTGCGACTCAGCCACTTCCCTGGGCCTGGCCTCTGGCTTTCACCCCTGGGCACGGGGGACCTGCTGTGCCTGCCCAGCCCCGACTTCCTGGACCCAGGCAGAGACGGGGTGACTGCAGCCTCAACTCAATGTCTCTTCTCCCAAGGGCCTGCTGAGCAGCACGGCCACCGCCATGGCTGTTTGCAGCTGGGGCCCTGTTATTGCCACATAGAAAACCAGCCCAGGCCCACCAAACAATGATGGCTGCAACCAAAAAATGGCCAGGTGTTGTGGCGGGCACCTGTAGTCCCAGCTACTTGGGAGGCTGAGGCAGGAGACTCGCTTGAGCCCAGGAGTTGGAGGTTGCTATGAGAGTGATGCCATGGCAATGTAATGGTGTAGAAACTGCACCCTCTCAGCTCTGCTGTGCAGCATAGGCTGCCAGTCTGGAGCAGATGCTGCAGACGGCAGCAGCAGTGTCTGCTGCCTCATGGGCAGTGACTCACGTCCATTACAATGCTCAAATCACCATTTCTACATCTCTAAGAATTTCAACTCACCTTATTTGCACCAACAATTAGAGAAAACCCTAACTCTATTTTCTACATATGCACTAAAAATTCAAATGCAGCACTAGCCCCTCTGCCCCTCTCCCCTACTTTTGGAGGGACCTTCATGACATGGCACACACATTCACAGCTCTAAGCCTTACCAAGCGCCTACCCCAAGGCTCTACATCCCTGCCTCTCCTCTCCTCCTGCCCATGGCCCCTGGAGTCCCCACCAGAGACAGCCCAGGGAGGAAGGGCCCCACGCACCTGCGATGGGCACATAGCCGACGCCCTGCTGGTACACAGTCGGCATCAGCACCACCGGCTGAGGTGGCATCACCATGGCGGCTGGCAACAGCTGAAACATACAGAACACACCACATGCCAACCTTGTCATTTGGTCACACGGAAAAACACACCACATGCCAACCTCGTCACTCCATCACACTGTCACCATCTTGGCTGTGAACCTAGAAGTGCAGAGCCTCCTGTATAGACGCTGGCTGCTGGGCCAGCACCTGCCTGCCCCTGGGGGCTGAGAGGCTGAGTGGCTGAATGACTCAGAGACTCAGCCCTGGCTGAATAGGACCAGAACAGCATGCATCTGAGCAGTGTCTTATCAGCACTCACTTCAGGGCAGTTTTAGATTTTAGTTCAGAAATTGTTAACTACAGATAAATTATTAAGTACAAAAGTTGTTTTGTGCTGATCTAAAAATGCCTGCCAATGATGCATAATGACACATTTTCTGGAAATGTGTGTGTGACCACGCTCACATCCGCCACTGCATTCCAGCATCCCCATGATTGCAGTGCTGCACTGTGGCCAGGCGGCAAAGCGGGATCTGCCTAAGCAGGGTAGGAGGAGGCAGCCCACACACGGCCACTCCCTGCAGGATGGGCAGTCGACACATGGGCCACTCACCTCCTCTCTACTTCTACACATGCTCCAAATTGTCTATAGTAAAATGTTAAAAAACAGTAACTTTTTAAAATCTCCTGGGTGATGCATAGGAGCTGCCAGAAGCCTGGGTCCTAGATCCCTGACAGCTACAGGTGCCCCAGGGACAGAGATGGGCGGGAGCTCCCTGTGTGCTAGACCTTGCCCGGCATGGCCAGGCCTCCCCTTTACAGTCCCAACGATCCCCAGTGGGCCTCGATGTCCCTGAAGAGATGACTTGACACTTCACAGCCAGGAACAGCCCTGAGGGAGGGCACCCAAAACAGGGCCTGCCCACCACCTATGGCTCTCACCCAAGGGCAGGCCCATGTCAGGGACACAACAAGCACCTGGCTCAGCCCCTCTTGGCGCACATGACCCTCCTTGCACCGCAGCCCATCCACAAGGCAGGCCTGGCCTCACCGAGTAGGACATGACCAAGTTGATCATGCCTTCCTTGTCATCGCCCTGCCGCCCACTCAGGCAGTGCCACTTGTCCTCCACTGCGCCCTCCTGCTTCAGGGACTCAGGGATGGTGATGTGGGTCCAGGCAATGCGGTCGTCCATGGAGAAGGCTCGCTGTGGAGACAATGGGGAGGGCACATCCACTGCAATCTTCCCCAAAGCAGGAACCCTGCCCTCACCTGCAGGATAGGCCCCTCGCACACCAGCCACCCAATAACAAGACCCTTTGACACCTTCAGGCCTGGCCAAGCGAGGACTTCAGTGCCACGAGTGGCCACAGTCACCTCTGCACTTCCCACACACTCCTGACTCTTCCAGGGACCAGAAGGGGAGGAGGACGGGAAGAGGAAAAGGCAAAGGGCAGGGAGCCGGCCCACGTCCCTCCCAGGCCCTCATCCCCTCCCAGTTTCCACGTAGCACCGCAGGCATGAGATGCCAAAAGACAAGCTGGGCTCCAAGCCTGCTGTGTCCACCTGCACTCCCAACTCCCTCAGAGACCCCAAAACAGTTCAATACAGGACCACTGAAGTGGCTCAGGATGCTCATGCCACCAAGAATATTCCAACCCAGCAGTACAGCGTAACTTCCTTGAGACTCAGCCTCAGGTAGGCACCAGCCACCCAGAGGCACCCACAGGCACAGGTGGGGCAGGCAGAGGCCACTCTGTTCCTGGAGGGCTCCAGTTCGTCCCGAGAGACACTAGAAACCACCCTTTCAAACTCCGGGGGTTGCAGGACCGCATCACGCGCCCAGCAGAATGCCCGGTGTAGAGTCAGCTGCCCTAAGCACCAGCAAGGCTGTCCCTCTCACCTCATCAAAGATCTCGAGATAAAAGGAGTCCACGCCTGGGGGCACAGTACAGTGGATGACTTTGTTCCAGCGTGGGTTCTTGGCACCATTGTGGGCTGTGGGTGTCTCGTACACTGCGTAGCCCAGGCGTAAGCGGCAATAGGGGTCCATGCGGGTCATGCCATAGTTCTTTGCCAACTTTGCCTGAAATAAAGCCAAATTAGGAAAGGGAAGGGCCAACCACCAGCAGGGAAGCCAAGCACTTGCCTGGGCCGCTGGCCCCTGAGCCCTCATGCATCTCCTGAGGACAGACTCTGCTGCTCAGGCTTTGGGACACAGATACCAGGAACAAGGAGAGAGAGCCCCCACAGGGCCATGTGACTCCACAGTGAGGTGCTGGGAGCCATCCCCCCTGCATAGGACACGGACCCCTGTTCCATGGAGAGCTGGTGCCCCAGCACCCTCCCGGGAGTACAGAACAGGGTGGGGATATCCAGGAAGAGCAGAGTCACAGACCAGTGGGGCGAGTGAGCCCCTCAGAGAGAATGGGGACCATTCTACTCCAGGTGGGCCCCGTGGGCCGTGACCCATCTGCAGTGCCCATTTTCCCCTTGATGAGGGAGTGTCGTGGCTGTGACCCCATCCCTGTTCTGGTCACCGTGTGGGGTTGCAGGGACAAGACTTTCTCTGTGCCCCTTGCTCACAGGTGCCACATGGGGTGGTGGGGCTGAGCACGAGACCTGAGTTATGGATGGTCACCTGGGAGGAGATGCCTGGCTCCTTGGGATGAAAGTGAGTATGTTTCCGGTAAGAGACACGTGGATGTTATGAATAAGACAGTGACCTTGGCATGTGACATCACTATCTAGCAAACAGCAACTCAAAACAAATGACAGGTTTAAATATAAAACCTAAAACTATAAATTTTTACAAGAACACAAGAGAAAAGTCCATGTCACCTGCTGTACCCTCACTTGGCAGCAACTCCCTCCCCAGCCATTACTCCTGCCACATCCCGGCAGCTGTCTCAACTGCCTGGCCCACTGGGCCTCCCTTCCAGGTGCACCTAAGTCTAGGCACATCCACCCCTGCCCAAGGCCTAGCACAGCAACCTGAGTCTTTACAACTCAACTCAGAACAGGACATGTCACATCAGCTCGAACCACAGCATAGAGGTGGCCACAGTCCCTGTGAAAGCTAAGCACCTGCAGCTACACAGAGTGACCAGTAAGAGGCTCAAGGTATACTGACCCAGAGGAAGAGCTGTGGTCAGAGCAGGACAAAGGCCCCAGGGGGCTCCTGGGGAGGGGGAGGTCAGTGGTGGCCAGAGTGAGGCAGGCAGGCTGGGCCTCGGCTAGAGGAAGGCTCAGCAGGACAGCACCACAAAAAAGACCCCTGTGGGGAGCAACCTGGTCTGGCCACACCCCAGGGGCGGGGCAGGGCAGGCAGTGGGGGCTCCAGAGCAGGGACTCTCAGTCTAACCTCAGCTGTGTGGAGGGATGGGGCCCAGGCATTGAGAGGGAGAGCACCATCCAGCAGCCCCAGCATTAGGCCTCAGCTTCCAAAGAGTAGAGATACCACCTGGCCCTGGCAGTCTGGGATGGGGCTAAGCATCTGGCTTAGACCAGAGTCAGCACACGCAGTGTTTATACCATGGGCTGCAAAGGCCACTCACCCAGGACAGGTGGGCAGAGATGAGGAGGAGGGCAGAGGGTGAGACCCTAAAACAACCCACTGGGTCCAAGAGAAGGTGGAGAGCCAAGTGGGGCACCCTACATGTGGCCCCTCAGAAGCCAAGGAAAACAGCCCTATCCAGAGAGAAGAGAGCAGCAGGTGGAAGTGCTAAGTAGGGAGACAGGGACGTTTCTGCCACTGACGTGCCCAGAAAGACTGGGGTGAGCCGTGTGTGACCAGGGCTCAGAGGCTCATGTAAGAACCAGCAGCGGCTAAAAGGTGGGCATCTGGGAGTCCTGGCCAGCTCTGGCACTCTTGGCTGGTGGACCCATGGAACAGAAGTGCCCTGCAGTTACCAGGCCCTACCAGATTGCAGTCAGGCAGTGCCTGTACCTGGGCAGACGCCCACCAAGTCATTGATCATTGTCTTAATGATTTTTGTCAGAACCCGAGTAATCATATGTTCCACATATATTGTTTTTCAATATCAATAACCTATTTCAGAAAAAACTAGAATCATAAAAAGTTCCATTTGTCCATATAGGAAATGCAGTGAGGCTCAGCGCCTGTAGCTCAGCAGCTAGGGCCACATACACCGGGGCTGGCAGGTTCAAATCCAGACTGGGCCTGCTAAACAACAATGACAACAAAAAACAGCCAGGCGTTGTGGCGGGTGCCTGTAGTCCCAGCTACTTGGGAAGCTGAGGCAAGAGAACTGCTTAAGCCCAAGAGTTAGAGGTTGCTGTGAGCTATGACACCACAGCATTCTACCAAAAGTGACACAGTGAGACTATCTCAAAAAAAAAAAAAAAAAGAAAAAGAAAGGAAATGTGGTGTAAAAGCTGGAATCTCCACCCCATTCACCCAGCCACCCCAGTCTGGGGGTAGCCCAGCACCCACCTGTACCACGGTGACGTTGAGGCGGCCCACAGCACCAACTGCCCCTCCATACTGCAGCTGTTGGGCTGTCCGGGCATCTAGCTGAACCTGCTGCTGCTGCCTAGTGGGCGTGATGCGCAGAAAGTCCTGCGGGAGCTCGCCGATGTACACCTGTAGGGGGGAGGGGTGCATCAGCAGCCAGCAAGAAGAGTGAGACTGCCACCAGCAGGCCCAGTGGGCTATGTGTGGCCTCAGCCCCTCTATCTGTGCTCTGAGGGGCTGCTGAGGCCAGGGGCATCCACCTGGGCCTATGGCCCCTGACCCTCACCAAAGGGTGCCCAGTACAGGCCAGCGTCCTGTGATGGTTTGACGGAAGACAGCTTCTCATCCTCACACGAGGCCGTGAGGTGGCCGCTTGGTTCTTCTCAAAGGTCTCACATACCCCATGTCCTGTGCCTGAGGTCCCTTCCTCTTGTCACCATGATTGGCAGGGCTGGTAAACTGCAAGCCACTCAGTCAAACCGAAAAAGATGAAATCTGAACCTTGGATCCAAAATTACTCGGAAAACCCTTTGTGCTGATATACCTTAAATATTTCTACCTCACTCTGAATTCAGAAATACCCTAAAAGAAATCAGAACGTAAAAAGATTCAAAACAAAAACCTCAAAAGACCTCACCAAGCTGCAGGCCACATCTCCCCAACCCTGTCCCCCAGTGTGTGGCCCTGACAGAGCCAGGCTCCTCAGAGACCCAATGACCACAAACATGTGGGTGACATGTGGGGACAGTGCACTCACTGAAAGCCATGCCAGGGAGTCCTGGGGACCCAAGCTCTGCTAAGGCCCTGGAGGCCCTGTGCACAGATCAGGTTCATGCCTGCTGCAGCTATGGAGTTCCCATGACCTGTGCCAGGCAGGTTCCAGAATGCTCTGCAGTTTGCTGTGCTCTGCTTGCCGTTCTCCCATCTCAGCACACAAGCCAGTTGGAACCCAGAGCCATGGGAACAAGTAACAAGGACTGGCCACATCAAGCCCTGGTCTGCAGATGCCAAGGCCCGAGAGTCTCCGCAGGTCACCTGCGCCCAGGGGCCAGCTCAGCGCTCCACGCTTTCTTTTCAAAAGGCCAGTTTCCAATCCCACTGCTTCACCTCATCTCTCGGGTGGCTTCTGTCACATGGAGAAGCCATCCCAGGGAGGACAGCACCCACCCGTCCCGCACCCCAGAGGCCTCTATGCACCAGGAAAAGCTTGCTCAGTGGCCCACATGCACTCAGGCCAGTACAGAGGCCCTACTAGAGGAAGCAGATGCCTGTGCAACCCTGGCTGCCAGGAGCAGAGTCTCTCAGGCCAGGTTCCCCAGGGCAGGCCTCCCGAGATGCACCACACAGGTGCCAGCAAGGCCTGGGAAGGTACAAGACACCAAGCACCTGCTCCCTCAGCACCAGGGCCCGCCCCCAAGGGTACCAGCCCAGAATTTGAACCCTGGAGGGATACCAGGCCCCAGAGATATCTCATCCACCTCGCAGGGCCTGGTGCACCTGCACCCTGGCTCTCATACCCATCCTATCAGCTCTTCATGAAAGGACTCTCTTGCAGACACACACTGGTTAATCGCATTCTGGAATTGACACATCAGAGCCAAACACTAGCTTGTCATCTGAGAAACAGCCGAATGCCTGTGCCTGGCACATGAGGGCATGGCACAGAGCCTATGCCTAACATGCCCAGCAGATGAGTGGCAGGAGTCCTGCAGAGAGTGGCCTGTGCAGCAGACAGATGGCAGGAAAAGCCTCTTGGGAAATGCTACCAATCTGGTCCTTTATTTTTTTACCTCCAGTCTGTCCTCATCTTTACAGCAAGAGGCTCAGGGAACATCTCCTTGTTCCTGTACCCTTTGAGGCTTTCACTAAAGGCTCTGCAATCACTTTTTAACAGGAGAAAATAAAACTACATCAAAGATCAAATGATGCAGTGTTACTTTTCAACAAGGATTTAGCCCAAAATTACAAATATGCAATGATGGTTTAACCACATAATTAAACAAACAAGCGAATAGAACATAAGGAGGGGAGCAAAGTGGGCTCACTTTGAAAATTAGAGACGTCAACCCAGCCAGATGACCAAGGCCAACCCCACAGCGGTGACTCACATGGACACCAGCCCTGAGACAGGCCACGTAAAGACCTCGCTTGTGAGGTTTTCTTCCCCAACGCAGATACTCCAGCTGAGGGTGTGTGACAAGACCCAGGACCATTGCTCCTCACACAAGGCCCAAATAGCAAGGGAGCCTGAGAGGCAGCTGCAGGCGGGGTGGGGGGTGGGGGGGTGGGGTGTCTCAGAGGAGACCTGGCGCTGTGCCAGGCCTGGGAAAGTCATAGACAGCTGGGACAGACATCTGCTGACCCTGAAGCTCACAGCCAGGAACCCAGGTCAATCCTCAGCGTGAGAACGCATGGGGCTGCTCATGGGTACCTGGCTGAGGGACCCAGAGAGACTCCTTCGGCCATCATTTTAACTTTTCCATTAAATATGAAATTAAAAATGTGCTAGAATGGTGTTCCAGAAACCAGTTTCCTGCTACCACACCACTAGTAATTGGTGAGGCGTCAGCTTGCTCTGCTGACAGCAGTGTCTCCTGAAGGCAAAGTCCTTCCTCATCAGAAGGATTTCAGTCCTCGCTGAGCTCTCCATGCACGGCAGGAGCAGGCACTCGCCCTCTGCCCCAGCAAACAGCCTGGCGCTGGTTGCATAACCAGTAGCTTGTTTGGTATAGACTGAAACGCTATTTTTTTTCTCTTTTCTCTCAGTCTGTAGGTTAAACTAAACCTTTTTATAATAAAAACTCAGAGCTCTGCCAGGAGAGCAGAGCAGCAGCACTCACAGTGCCAGGCTGGGCAGGTGGCAGGATGCAGGCTCCCCGCCGTTCCGTAATGGTTCTCTCTAAGGAGTCCTTCAGACTTTCTTGCTGTCCCCACCCAGGAGCACTGTGCCACTGGAAATAGATTGTGCACACAGGATGGGCATGGTGCTTTAATGATTCTCACTTTTTATGTATGTTTAGAATGGCTAAATCAAATTAAGTCAAACTAAAAGCTAAAAGCTACTAATACCTGTGATTATTTGTTGAGCAACTTTGAGTGTACTTTATTTGCTTATATAAATTGTAATGTATCAAACCAAATACACAAATTAGCAACTTACATATAAACACAGTAATAGCAATGAAACTGAAATTTTAAAAACTCAGTGGTGGCTTTTCCAACACAAGTAAAACACCGGAGGAAATTTTGTTAAAAATATTTTCAGTGAACAACTTTAAACTTTTGCTCGATTTGAGAATACACCTTTTAATTAGCTGCTGGACACCATCTGTCAGCACAGCAATGTAACCAGTGACGGATTGAGCACACTGTGTGGGGCCAAATCACAAATGCCAACAGGCCTCATTCAGCGCTCCAGCCCAAGTACATATCTGCCCACCATCCCCCTCACAGCTGCCTGAGCTCCCACAGGTCAGTCTTCTGTGAGCTCACCGTGGACACACTCAGGGGACACCCAGAAACACAAGGGAGCAATGACGTAGTAAGAACAAAGTTTCCAACAGAGCTAAGCTGGGGTACAGCACTGTGTAATCCTTTTTCCTCCTCCCAGAACCCGACCAGTATCACCTCACAACATAGAGGACAACTGTCAATGGCTCCGGGACCCCCACAAAGCATCCACAGGGGCACCCAACATAAATGCTGTCACCCCAAAGCCTGTGACCTCACGTCACTCAAGGTCACTTCTGCAGCAGAAGACCTGGCCAGACTGGTGTCTCAAGGAACAGAGAAGCATGAGAAAAGCAGACCTGTGGATAAAGGTAAAAGGCACAGGCCTGTAAGCCTCTGGTGAGGGCCAGGTGTCCCTGGGAAGAAGAGGCCAGGACACAGGATGAGATCAAAAAGGTCCAGGTGAAGGCACAAACCCAGGTGCCTGGGTCAATGCAAACCTCACTGCTGTGTGAGGGGCCTGCTCCCACCACCATCTTGCAGGGGACATTCACCACTAGGCTCACAGCCAGGCTCAGAGCTCAGCATGACCCACGGTTGGACCCAGGAGAACTGGCTTGTCCAACAAATAACCACACGCTCATGTAGTTTACATCCAAAATCCTGGGGTTGTGGGCTGAGACAGAACAGGCAGGTCAGAACAGACGACCTGGTGGCCATGACAGCCCCTCTGGCTGGCTGGCTGCCCTCAGGGCACCAGATTCAGGAGCCAGAAGCCAAGAGTGAAGGCTGCCCAAGACTGAAGTGCTGGCCTGCACCTGCCACAGACCCTGCAGGCTCACACCCATTGCAGCACACTGATGGATCATGGGGCTGGCCACTTACATCGTCCTATAACTTCAGCATCTTCCAAAGTCAAGTTGGAAGGAAAACTCCAATTCTCCAGATGTCCAACCTGCACTCAGGTGGCTGAATGTGCCTGGCCCCTTCACTACACAGGTGACCCTGGCAACTCTGCCCAGGCTCCCACACATTCCCCTTGTTCCCCACACATCTCCAACACCTCCTGTCCCTCCTCTACCTCAGCTGATAACTTTGCTTCTTGAAATGAGAAAAGAGAAGCAAGCCCAGAAACCAGGGGTGATGATCAGCAGGTGGGTGATCTCAACTCCATAAGCTCCTTCTCCTCTCCTAGACAACCCCGGCTGGCCAAGCTCTACCTCTGCTGCACGGACCCCTACAGCCAGCCACTCAAGGCTCAGCAACTGCCATCTCCTTGTCCTGGTGGCCGGGCTCACTCTTCGACTTATGCAGAATTAGCACTTCCCTTTGTTCTCTCTCCACAGTACCATCAGGAGGCTAGACCAGTCCCTGACCTCACAGCCCTGCTGCCCCAGGCCCACCTCAGCTAATCCTCACGCTCCACAGGGCCTCCTGGCACACGGCCACCAATAACAAATGGGTCTCACAAGTCTGAACCCAGCAGGTCCAGGACCATTCCCATCACCATAGCCCAGAGTGCCCAGCACTCGCAGCCGCCGCCAGCATCAACGGATGCTCAGTGACTTACTGGCCTTTCTTGGGCATCAGGTCAGCTGCCCCCTCTTCAATCACCCAGCCCTTCCCTAGTGAGCAGTGCAGACGCAAGGTGCATGTCAGGGCCAAGCAGCTAGGAGAGCCCCGCCCTTGCTGAGGCTTCTACACATATGTGCAAATTCTGTGCAGGGCAGCCTGGGGGACTAAAGCATGAGCATGGACATGTATGCTCATGTGAAGCTACAGTGACAGAAGAGCCCTCAAAGGTTAGAACGTGAAGGCTGACCAAAGACCATGCAACTACATGGCACACGGGCACACAACCCATGCCCAGATTGCAGACAGAGAGCCTAGTCCTCACCCAACAGAACAAAAGCCAGTCAAACAGCGGGCCCAGTGTAGACAGAGGGCCAGAGTCAGGTAGGTGTGACAGACAGGTACAGCGAGGTGCTAGGCAGCACCCAAGGGCCAGGCCCTTAGGTGTGCTACAGATGACACCCCAACACCACTGTGGGCTTGAGATTTCCATAGTAAAACGCTAGGAAGTCACAGCTATCATGGCACTTATACCTAAATGAAAGATAAACAGAAGATATCAATAAATTACACCGATGCATCAGGCAGTTAAGTGTGGCAAAGGTCAAGTAGTGTGGGTCGCTACATCATAGCTGGACAGCAGGTGTCAGCCCCGCAGGACCTGGGAGACTCAAGTGCTTGTATGGCAGCCTAACCAGGACCCTATCTGGAATGTCAGGGACAGCAGGCAGAGGGTATGGCTAGAACACAGAGGGGGCTGGGAAGTCAAGGGAGTGGAGGACAGGGGCCAGGAGTCCTGAAGGTGAGGAAAAGGGTGAGTGAGGGCTGGGGGTGGTGGGCTGTACCTCCCACCTGGCCCTGCTGGGCACCTAACACCTGACTGTAGGGTGTAAGCACAGATGGGCCCTTCAAACAAGGGATCCATAGAGCAAGGGTGGCAGTGACATGGCTGTGCAGGGCAGCCTGGGACTCCAGTCCCAGTGCGCTCTGAACACAGATCCAGCAGGACTTCCTAGCAGATAGAGAGGAGACAAGGTCATATCAAGGCTCTTGGCCAGAACTACATGAAGGATGGAGCTGCCGCCACATAGGATAGGGAGACACAGGTAGGGCAAGAGAAGGGAGGACCAGCCCTTGGTGTCTAGACCGTTCCTGGAGAGACATCGAGCAGCTGCTGGTTGTGTGAGTCTGGAGTTCAGGAGGAGGGAAGAAACGGGAGTCACTGCCACTCAGGTGTTGTGAAGCCAGGACACCAGCAAGACCCCAGAGGGATGGAGTACAGATACAAGAGGGGAGAGACCATGGGAGAGCTGGTGTGGAAGGTCTGCTGCCTCCCGGGCCGCTGCTGGGGGTGCTTTCCAAAGGCTGGGAGCTCACTGTGGTGCTTTCTGAATGGAGGACCACTGCTGCCAGCCCCCAAACACTGCCACAGCTCCCATCCCACTGGCACAGCAGCCCCTCCCATGCTCCTCCGCACCCACATAGCCATCCACACCCAGCTTCAGCATCCAGCTTGTGCTAACACAGAACTCGGACATGGAAAGTGGCACAAGCAAAACTTCCAGACAGGGATCTGGCTGCACACAGTGACCAAGCAGCGCTCAAGTACCCTCACCTGCCAGGCCTGGTGCACACCATGCATGTGCGTGAACTTGGCCCAACAACACACAAACCCCAGAAAAGTCTGCTGAAGGGTAACGCTGGGACCAGAGAGGCAAACTGCCCCCATCGGAGGGTGGTCACTACTGGTGAAACCTCAAGTAATTACCACTAAAATCTCAATCCACCATTTAGTGGAAAATGACAAAGACGCAATGACTCGGCAGACAGGCCAGAGAAGAGCACTGAACACACGACTGGTGCATGGCAATGGGTGGAAACGTGGTCCGCAGCAGTTCGGAGGCGGCCACAGGGGAGCTAGCCAGCAGGATGGCAGCTGTGGCCTGGAATTCCACCCACAGCAAGTGCCCTTCAGGAAGGAGAGACAAGGTATCTACAAAAACTGGGTTTTCCACCAAAGAAAATGAGTTTCCCACCCTAAAAGATGACCCTGAAGCAAAAGCAAAATGATCCTAATGGCAGTTCTGAGATCCTAAAAGGGGTAAGAAGAGAGCAGCAAAGCCATGAGTGACCAAATCAAATACCCATACTCCATAGGGGAGAGAAAGGGCAAGAGCTGTCCCATAGACACAGATGGCACCCAGGCCAGGGCGAGGAGGCAGGCTGTGGCTGCAGTCTTTGCATTGATCACAAACATGACAATGATATTAATCAGGAAACATGATGGTTAACTTTAGAACCTGGGAAGGCTGTGTATTAAAATGTCTAGAACAAAAAAGAATCGAGCTCTAATTTTGCAAAAGACAAAAAATGTCTAGAATAACTCCTAAGAGAAAAGAAATACACTACATATTTTTCAAGCCAGTAGAGAACAAATAATTGAATTCTAAAAAATTACATTTAGCAAATCCTAAAAGGCAAAGAAAGGAACAGAAACAAGAAAAAATAGGACAAATAAAACAAAGAAAATTTTAAAAAATAAATATAAAACTATTTAAGGCTAGGCACCTCACTTCTGTAATCCGAGCACTCTGGGAGGCCAAGGCCAGTGGATTGCTTAAGCACAGAAGTTTGAGACCAGCCTGAGCAAGAGCGAGACCCCCATCTCTACTAAAAACAGAAAAACTAACCAGGGGTTGCATCTCAACTAAAAATAGAAAAACTATCCAGGGGTTGTGGTGGGCACCTATAGTCCCCTCTTGGGAGGCTGAGGCAGGAGGATCACTTGAGCCTAAGAGTTTGAGGTTGCTGTGAGTTATGATGACACCATGGCACTCTACCCAGGGCAACAGAGTGAGACTCTGTCTTAAAAAAAAAAAAAAAAAAATTAAACATGTAAAAAGAACCTTTTAATATGTTCCTGTGAAAAGACTTTGGACTTCTTAGATTTGACTTCTGAAGAATCCAGTCATGTGCTGTCAATGACATAAATGTTCAGGAAAAAAATCTAGAGTTAATAAAAAAAAAATCAGGCAAATACTCTCTAAAAGAAAGCTGGAGGTGCCACACTAGTATCAACAAAATACAGGAGAATCTCTGTAAACTGAACCCCCCAAGGACTATGACAAGCTGGTCAGCATACAGAGGCGGGCACCATAATGACTCAGGCCTGCTGTGCTGGTACATACTTGTGGTGCATGTCTGCTCTGTGAAAATCAGGTCAACTTCAGGAGTGGGAAGGAAGGTGGTCAGCTGTGGAGGGTCTACTGTTACCAAAAGTGAAAGGGTTTTTTACTCTTTCCAAGACACCATATAGGGAGACAAAGTTCTGGCTCAACAGGAATATGCAGCAGCTCTAAGCTGGGACTCACTGACACCTCCACCTATAGGATCCAGAGCAATGCCCAGGCACCCAGAGAAGAAGGACTAGGACCAGTCTGCAGGCCCCACTCCCTGCACACTCAGGACCCAGACCAGCAGGAAGGGTGGCCAGGTGAGCAGGCAGAGAGGCAGGGGAGGACAGGATATATGAAAATCCTTCTTTTTGTTTTTTTTTTTATT
>NW_003852655.1:535124-552477 GCF_000181295.1 Otolemur garnettii | reverse complement strand
GTGATACTTTGCTCAGAAGAACATTCTCCAGCTCCATCCATGTGAACATGAAGGATGTAAAGTCTCCATCCTTCTTAATGGCTGCATAGTGAAAATCCTTCTGATACTTGAAAAGAAACGCCAACACACACTATGAAAAAAAGCCAATTCCTTCCTGACTATTGGAAACTGAAGGAGAATCAGTAGCTTTTAGTTGGCCTTTCCCTCCCAGTTGCGTTTCTGGACAACTAGACAGCACAGGTGGAGGGAGAAAGTTTATCTTTACAAAACAGTTTCAGTTAGTAAGTGTTGAACAAAATGATAAAACTCAAAGACCACCCTTTGCCATCCCTAACAAAACTACTGATTCAGCAACAATTATCAATGAATGGGAGAGTGGGACCATGGCACCAGCCACCCACGGAGGAAAGGGCGCCGTGAACAGGCAAACAGAGGGGGCCAGGCTGCCCCACCCAGACCTATACATGGTCCCCGCATCTCCACATGCAGGACACCCAGTCAGTATAACCACATGCCCTCCAAGGAGGCCTGCAAAAATGCTGACCCTGCCCTGCCTACAGCTCCCTAGCTGGCAGTCACCTCTGGGGCTTAAGGCAGAGCCTCCGAGAACATTCCCCATGCTCTGGCGAGGGCAGGGACCCACATGTCACTCCTTGTGCTTTTTAACAACGTGTGGAATGGGTACAAACAGCCCCAAATAGTGGTATTTTTGAAAAGTGAGGCAAATACAGCACAGGGTTGTGGCTTCCCTTAGTGCCTGCCAAGGAAAAACACCATCCTAAAGGCAAACACCACACCTGCTGATGTAAGCTTGAGTGAGCTCCTTCACAGCCCAGGGAATTTTGCTGCCGCTCAGCCCCTGGCTGGTGCTGGCGCTGCCACCAGGGCCCAGCGCCACCTGCATCGCAGCATCTCTGGGACTGAAACTGCACTACCCTGGGGCCTTCCACAGCACCACGGAGGCAATGGAAAAGGACAAAGCCAACACCATGTCAGTGTGCCCTGTGGGACTGAGTTCCGCTGACTCCAGTGACTGGCCAGCAATCTCCCAGAGTCAACTCACAGCGGAAGGCGGGTACAATGTGGGGTGTGTGCCACACACAGAGGCCAAATGGGCTGCTGCACTGACCAGATCAACTCTGGGACCAAACCCAGCGCTGTGTGCCCCACCCCACCTCCAGACCCTGTCTGCTCCTGCTTTCAACATGCCCTCCCTGCCCACCCACACCCCATCCTCCCTTCAAGCTCAGGTTAGATGTTACTTTCTTACCCCACATCTAGCCAGGTTAGGCCACCAATGACAAACTCTCACAGCACCTAACGCTGGACTTAAGACCATGATCTGATAGCAACTGTCACCACGTGGTTCACCTGTGCTGTCCTGTCTTCTAGGCGACTCTGCACGATCCCCACAATAGTTAAGTACACCCAGTTGTTCCCTACCATCATGGTTGGTAACACTGGTTAAAAAGCCACACGTGTGTACTCCAAAAGGCACTCACTCTGGTCCTCACAACACCTTCTTATGGCCAATGCTACTGCCTGCTCACAGGTCAGTAGGGTGACTCGAAATACCTGCCTGCTCACAGGCCGGTAGGGTGCCCTGAAATACCTGCCTGCCTACATGTGCTGTGACTAGGTCACACCCAGAACACAGCCAAAGAGGTAGCATATGGAAAGTCAGGACTTGACGCCACAGACCCTACATGTCTGAACATTACCTGACGCACCCCGTTACTCATCAGAGCATAATGACTTTAGCTGCACGTCGTCACAGTGCTGGTGGCAGACTTCCTCCCACGAATTCAAACTCAGCACCGCAGCCCAGTCAGGCTCCAGATGATGGACTGGTCTCCCAGCAGGTGGAGGAAACCTCCCAGACCATACAGTGCCACCCTGCCTGATCACTGTGCCCACTGCTTTCCAGAAGAGTACAATGATGGGAGCGTACTGGTTCCCCTGCCGCTCTGCTTAACAGTCAGGCAAAAACCAGAAAACTGTTGAGAGAATCAGCCTGCAGGAGTTAAGGTGGAGGGACAGGACACTGGCCACTGGAGGCGATCCATGATGCAGAGTCCCTCCGTTGACTATGCCACACTTCCACGCCTAAATGTGGCAAGCGTGGGTCTGATTTGCTTCAATGCCTTCAGAAAAGGTACCTGTGCACCTGGAAATTCATTTCAAACTCAGAAAAAATGTCGTATGCCAAAAATTCGTCTCTTGTCAGTTAAAACACTACCAAGAATTGTCAGTACCCAGTTTTGAGGGTGGGGGCGCCCTGGTAACCACGGTACCCCAATCCTGTTCAGCACTGGGCTTCCGACTGACGACTGACGAGGCAATGCAGTATCACATCAATAAGACCCTACGACCCTTGACAAGCCGCCTCAGCCCAGTCTGGGGCGCCCACTCTCTGAATCAACCCAGCTCTCCCGAATGGTGACGCTACTGAAGCCCGAGAGGTGAGAGGCAATGCTCAGGAGGAGGAACATCCAGAGAGGGAAGACGTCTTTGAAGCTCCTAGCTCCCTCTCTCCCTTGTACAAATTAAGAAACTGAGGCTCTGAATGGTGGCCACCAACAGGGGACATAGCCGGACTCAAAAGCAGGTCACTACTGCCCTTGCTCTGCGTAGGAGAGAAAGAGGGAACTGCCTCCCTAAACGGGACCGAGCAGGACCTGAGTCCTACTCCACCAAGGGGACCCTCCTCCACCTGGGGGGCCCGCCCGGGGCCTGGGCCTGGGCCTGTCCCTCGGGGCGCCACCCGCTCTGTCCCGGGGCGGGAGGGAATCCGAGTCTCTCCCAGCGCCTCTCGTGGCCCCCAGCCCGCCCTGCTCCCCCTCGGCGGAAGGGCGGCCGTGGGTCCCGGGAGCTTGGAGGAGCCCGCCCGTCCGCCCGTCCGGCCGCTCGCCGCAGCAGAGGGAAGGAGCCGGGTCGAGGCCCCGCTTGCCGCCGCCCCCGCTCGACCGCGCTGGGAAGCCTCACCGGCCCGCGCTGCGTGCTGACGGTGGTCGCCATGGTGCTGCGGCGGCCCCTGCGCCTCGCCGACCCAGAGAGCAGAGACAGACGCGCTCTCGCGCCCGGCTGGAACCTGCGACGCCGACGATAGTCAGTCGCCCAAGGCAGCCGCCGCCACAGTCAGCTGACGGCCACCACGCACCGCCCACCGCCCCCACTGCGCAGGCGCCGCTCTAGGCCCCGCCCCTTCCGGGCCCCTCACGCAGGCGCGCTGCCGCCTCGGGCGGGGGCCGAGCCTCCTGAGAGCGCTTGCGCAGTTGCTCTAGCCTTCCGCCAGGCCGCCTTGCGAAATTGGTTCCAAGAGTGGGCGTCTGCGCATGCCCAACCTCACAGGTTCTGCTAGGGCACTGCGGAAACGGCCCGGACCACTTCAATCCTCCCAGAGGAAAGGTGTCCGAGTTTAAGCTTTTGAAATAGGAGTCGGGGTGCAGGAGAGAAGCGTGCGGGCTGGCAGGGATTGGAACGGCGAGCCCTTCCCGCCTGGCAGCACCTGGCTGCTCCTCCCTCTGCCCGCTCTCCGCGGGGATTGCGGGGACAGAGCGGAGGCGGTGGGTTTCCCGGGCGGCCCTGTGTTCTCGTTCTTTTTGAGCTGCCCCAGATCCCAGATTTGATGGCCATTCCTGCTGGAGTCGCTTTCTTCCTGGGCGCCACCCTGCTCTCTCTGCTCGCGTCTCCAAGACCACACCTCCCAGTGTGTCCTGGCATCTTCCCCGGTCCATGGGCACCGCCTCGCTGTAATCTCGACCTGCGCTCAGTGAACGCCACAGTTCAGTTGCTATCAGCCGTCTGCAGGCTGCTGATCACGAAATGCTACCCGGCCTCGACCTCGTCTGAGCACTAGACCCACCTCCCGCCTCCCCAGTCCTCCCGCACGTGGTGGACAGGTGGGCCCAGGACCCCAACCTCCAGGTGTTCACATTCTTGTCCAGTCCTCCTCTCCTCTTTAGGGCGGTCGGGGCTGTGACTTTTCCCCAAACAATAGAACATAGCAAGTGTGGTGGCGTGTCACCGCCATGGTTGGCCTGCATTGCATTATTCCCTCGTGCCTGCAGACCCGATCTCAGGGCCTCTCATGCTCTGAAGAAGCAAGCTGCCATATATCCGCAGCTTCAAGAAAACAAATTCTGCCAGCAACCTGAGGGAGCTTGGTTCCTTCCCCAGTCAAGCCCCTAGATAGAGTGCAGCCCACCTGCCTCCTTAGTCACAGCCTGGAAGGCCCCAGTGGAGCTGCCTATGCGCTCGCCTCGGACCCTGAGACCACGGTGTGCCGTTTACTCCGCGGCATTTCCAGCTGGTCATCTGACTTAAGTGTTATTGGAATCCTGGAGGAAAAAGAAAAGATGGCTGAGAACCTTGCAAGTTAATGACAGGAGCCAAACCACATACGTGAGCGACAGTGAATGCCAAACAAAGAAACGAAACACTGGGTCACACCAGACTCGCTGCCAATAATGAAAAGCAGAAAGTCATAAAAGCAGCCAGAGGAGAAAGGCACTTTACTTAAAACTAAGAATAACAGACTTCCTGTTGGCAACAATTTGAGCCATGAGACAAAGGGATGACTCTCTAAAGTGCTGAAAGAAAAAAAAAAAAAACCAGAATTCTATACCAGCTGAAACACCTTTCAAAAAGGTACAGTGACACACATCAGGGCAGTGGTTGTCCCGGCGCTGGGTTGGGGTAGTGGAGATAATTGATGGACCTGGACAGGACTTTCTGGGGTACTACAAAGATTATATGTCTCGATTGAAGAGGAGTTGTTACACTAATGTATAAAGTTTTGAAAACACATTTGACTATATGCTTATGATCTGTGTGGTGATCTATTCTATTTTATCAGAATAATTGAAAGCATGGCATTCCACCGGCAGAGATCTCACAGACCACCAAGGCTTATACGAAAGGTCTTTATTGGTGGGGGAGGGAGGCTGCAGAGCAGCACCAAGGAGGAGAGAAAAGAGAAGCAAAAAGGGGAGAGAAAAGAGGAGAGTGAGGAGGAGAGAGAGTGGAGGAGAAAAGAGAGAATAAAAGAAAAGCATACCTGTATATAGGCTCCGTTAGGGGAAGTCTCAGAATGATGATGGGATGGTAGAATAGCCAATGAAGAGCCATTAGGGGTAGGTCATAGTTTTAATTTTTCAGCAAGTAAGTTTTGTGACCTGGAGATGGGCTTTCTGGGGGAGGGGCTTTTCTGGAACAATACCTAACAATAATAAAAAGTTAATGATGAAAAGAAAACATCTCAATGTATGCAACAGGGTTAATCTAAACTTATTAACAGGTCTTACAAATTTACAAGAAAACATAGCAAAACACAAGGCAAAATAAGAAACTTTTAAAATGTTATAATTGTCTACATAGAAAGACCTACAGACTCTACAGGAGACAAATTACCATAGACCCTGTGTACGTTGACCACCCAAGGCACTGTAAGGAACTAGGCCTGCTGTGGTTATGCATACATGTGGTGCCTGTCCGGTCTGTGAAAATACATCAACCTAAGGAGGTGGTCAGGGTAGGGAGATGGTCAACTCTCCCTTGAGACATGGGAGATTCTATTGTATCAGAAACAAGAACTTAACAAGGTGAATCAGATGTTGAATGTCACACTTACTACATGTATTTTAATGATTATTTATACGGGTATGGCAGGGCTAACACAGAGGACAAGGACTGATGCAGCTGGCAGGACTGACAGACCAACTATAAGGAAGTTGCTAATAGAACCCAGTGGGAGATGGACCACCCAGCCGGAGCTGGGCCTTAAGGAGAAAACAGCGACTGCTATACTGAAAATCTGGGAAGCCAGGGAGGAAATGTGGAAACACCCTTATGTCTGCTACCCTCCATCGCCTTCCAGTGCCTTCTAGTGTTGGCTGATCCCAACAAGGTCGGAACAAGGAACCCAGGTGGTCTGGTCTGTGGAAGGCAGCCCCCCACACACATAGAGGATTGTGTCAGTCATCTCCTTTGTGTGACCAGCCATTGCAAAACTTGGTGATTTACAACACCAAGCATTTATGTGGTTCACATTCTAAGGGGCAGTTCTGGTCTGGTTTGCGTTCACATCATGTCTGATGGTATCACACATACCTTGTCGGTCAGTTTGGCACGTTAACTAGACTCTGACAGGTCCCAGAGAGTGCCACTCTCCTGCCCAGCTCTGCACTGTGGCCATGGGGTTGCTGGGCCAGGTGTCTCCCCTTACTCGGCAGGCTCACCCGAGTGTCTTCGGATGGGGTCCAAGGCAGCAGGAGGTCAAGCCCCATCATGCAAGTGTTTTCTGGGTGGCCCACTTCTGTCTCGCCTGCTAGTGTTACCTGGTCAACCCAGATTCAAGGAGGAAAGAAGTGGATGCAGTGTAGAGGAAGAAGAATGGGTTGTAAAGTTGCACTGAGGCAAGGCTGGGGAATGGATGTGGGGGTGGGTCGGGGAGCAAATGGATAAAAAGAGAACCATTCACACTGTTGGCCTCAGCATCCCCTGTCGTTCTTTTTATTTTTTATTGATACATAATATTTCACATTGCTATGGGGTAGGCATGATATTTTGTTATGCACATGACTGTTACCTTCAGGTTGGGGTGTTTGGGGTGCTCTTCACCTTCAGTGTTTATGTGTCTATGTGTTGGGAATAATTCAACTCCCTTCTTCTGGCTATTCTGAAATGTATAATACATTGTTGCTATCTGTAGTCACCCTTGACATTAGAACCTACTTCTGTCTAACTCAATGGTTCTCAACCTTCCTACTGCTGCAGCCCTTTAATACAGTTCCGCTGTTTACATACAGACCCACTGGTCTAACTGCATGTCTGTGCCCATTAACCAACTCTCATCATCTCTGGCCCTGACCACACACCTGTCTCAGCCTCTGGTCTAGCTCATTCTACACTCTATCTCCATGAGATTAAAATTTTCAGCTCCTACGTGTGAGTAAGAACATGTGATATTTGTCTTTCTGTGCTTGGGTTATTTCAGTTACCATAACCACTTTCAGTTCTATCCACGTTGATACAAATTACAGGACTTTACTCTCTTTTTCTGGCAGGGTGGTATTCTGCAGTGTACACATGCCACTCACTTGCTGATTCCATGTCATGGCTGTTGTGACTTCCACAGAGATGCACACGGGGGTGCAGGCATTCCTCTGATGCTGACTTCTTTCCCTTTGGGTAAATACCTAGGATTGCTGGAGTGTAGCATAGTTCTATTTTTAGTTTCTTAAGAAATCTCCATACCAGGTGGTGCCTGTGGCTCAAAGAAGTAGGGCACTGGCCTCATATGCTGGAGGTAGCAGGTTCAAACCCAGCCCCGGCCAAAAACTGCAAAAAAAAAAAAGAAAAAGAAATCTCCGTACCATTACTCACAGTGGCTGGGGCTGGACCAATTTACATTCCCACCAACAGCATGTAAGAAGTCCCTTTGCTCCACATCCTCGCCAGTATCTGTTATTTTTTGTCTTTTGGTGATGCCATTCTAACCGGGTAAGATGACACGTCATCGTAGTTTTGGTGTGCATTTCTCTGATGGTTAGTGAGACTGAGTGTTTTTCTGTATGCCTGTCGGCCATTTGTGTATCTTTTAAGAAATGTCCTTTGCCTACTTTTTAATGGGATTATTTGTATGTTTGCTGTTGAGTTGAGTTCCTTGTGTATTCTGGGTGTTAGTCCCTTGTGGGATGAATAGCCAACAAATGCATTGCCTCATTCAACAGCTTGTCTCTTGTGCCTGGGGATTGTTTCCTTCACTGTGCAGAAGCTCTTTAATATAATCTCATTGGTCTGTTTTTATTTTTGTTGTTTGTGCTTTTAAGGTTTTAGCCATTAAATCTTTGCCTACACCAATGTCCTAAAGTGTTTTCCTTGGATTTTCTTCTAGTAGTTTTATAGCTTTGGGTCTTACAGTTAAGTCTTCAGTCCACCTTGAGTTGACTTTTGTACATGGGGAGAGATACCCTCTCTCTAGTTTCATTCTTCTGCATATGGATATCCAGTTTTCTCAGCACCATTTATTGAAAAGAGTATCTTCTCCCCACTGTATATATCTGACACCTTTATCAAAAATCAGTTGGTTATAAGTCAAGTCAGGTAGTGTGGCAGCTCCAGATTTGTTCTTTTTGCTTGGGGTTGCTTTGGCTACCCCAAGAACAACAGGTTCTTGTTGTTGTTCCATACAAGTTCTATGATTGTTTTTCTGTCTCTGTGAAAACTGAGTTTTGCATTTTGATAGCTATTGCTTTGAATCTGTAGATCACTTTGGGAAAGTATGGCCATTTTAATGATGTTAATTCTTCCATTCCATAAGCACAGGTGATTTTCCATCTGTGTCCTCTGAATTCTTTCATCAGCATTTTGTATTTTCCTTATGGAGGTCTTTCACCTCCTTGGTTGAATTTATTCCTGAATTTCATTTTTTGTAGCTATTATAAAGAGAATTGTGTTCTTGATTTCTTTCCTTTTCATGATTAGTATTTAGAGGCACAACTGATTTTTGTATGTTGATTTTGTACCCTATAATTTTACTGAATTCATTTATCAGATCTATGAGGTTTCTTCGCAGAGCCTGTAGGTTTTTCTAGATCTAAAACCACACCATCTTCAAACAGGGACAATTTTACTTCTTCTTTCCCAGTTTGGGTGCCTTTTATTTCTCTTGCTTGATTCGTCTGGCTAGGGCCTCCCATACTTTGTTGACTAGCATGGGTGGCACCCTCATCTTGTTCTAGATCTTAACAGAAAGGCTTTCAGCTTTCCCCCGTTCCATGAGGTGTTAGCAGTGGGCTTGTCACCTGTGGCAAGGTTTATTATGGTGAGGACTGTTCCTTCCATGCCTGGTATGTTGAGTTTTTATCATGAAGTGTGGTTGAATTTTTCAAATGCTTTTTCTGCATCTATGAGGAGAATCATATGATTTTTTCCTCCTGTTGATGTGATGTATTGTGTTTGTTGACTTGTCTTTGTTTAACTATCTTCGCATCCCTGGGATAAACTTGACATGGCTGTGGTGTGTTATCTTTGCAATGTGCTGTTGGGTGTGTTTTGCTGGTATTTTGTTGAGGATTTTTGCATCTGTGTTCATCGGGGCCATTGGCATACAGTTTTCTTCTTTTTGTTTTTGCATCTTCGCCTAGTTTTGGTATCAAGGTGATACTGGCTGCATAGAATTTCGCCTTCTTTATTTGTTTTTTTGGTGTAGTGCAAGGAAGATTGCTGTTAATTCTTCCTGGAAAGTTTGGTAGAACTTGGCAGTGAAGCATCTGGTCCTGGACTTTTCTTCCTTGGGAGACTTTTTATTACTGATTCACTCTCATTCTCGTTAGTTTCTATTTCTTCCTAATTCAATCTCTGCAGGGTATACATGTCCAGGAATATACCCGTTTCTTTCTGTCTGTGCAGATCATTTGTGGATAGTGTTCCTAAAAGTCACAGATGACCTTTCATGTTCTGTGGTATCAGCTGTAATATTTACTTTTTCACTTCTGATTTTATTTATTTCAGTCTTCTTTCCTTTTTTCTTTGTGAGTCTGGCAAGAGATTCCTCCTTTATGTTTATCTTTTTTAAAAACTTTTTGTTTCCTTTATTCTTTGTGGTTTTTTAACTATGTCATTTAGTTCTGCTATGATCTTTATTATTTTTCTTTCCTTCTACTTAATTTAGCTTTGATTTGTTCTTGCTTTTCTGGTTTTCTTGAGGTGCATTTTAGAGCTTATTTGAAGTCGTTCTACTTGTTATGGAATCTTCCTGAGCACTGCCTTTGCTGTATCCAGTAGGTTTTGGTGGCTGCATTTCAGTTTTCATTTGTTTTTATGTATGTTTTCATTTCCTCTTTGATTTCTTCCTTGGCCCAATGATTGTTAAGGAACTCTTTGTTTAATTTTCATTTATTTGTACAGTTGCCAGAGTTCTTCTCGTGTTTGATTTCTAGTTTTATTGCATTTGGTCTGAAAAGATGATTGATGTGACTTTGATTTTTATCGATGTATTAAGACTTGTTTCATGTCCTAACACATGGTCTGTCCTGGAGAATGTCCCAGGCACTGATGAGAAGGGTGCACATTCTGAAGTTTTTTCATGAAGTGTCCTGTAAATATCTGTTAAGGCCCTTTGACCCGATGTTGGGTTAAAATCCAAGATTCTTTGTGAATTTTCTTTTCAGGCAATCTGTCTGATGCTAACAATGGGGTGTCCTCAGCTCTTCCTGCCTTGCAGCCCTGCAGATCTGATGCTTGTTTTATCTCCTTGCCTGCCTCAGTGTTGCGTACAAGTATGTTCAGAATCGTTCTATCTGTTGCTGAATTGATCCCTTTATGGTTATGTAACGACCTTCTTTATCTCTTTTTACTGTCCTTTACTTACACTGTCATTCTTTGTTCTGGTCACGAGCCTTGTTGACCAGCATAGGAGAAATGTAAGGTCCAACCCACTCCCGTGTTTTCATGGGTTACACGTCAACCCAGACATTTCACCACCTACAGCAAGATTGAATCATTAGCTACCAGTAGCACTTCTTTAGGGAAATGATAAATGTAAACAGAGAAGACAGCTGCTATAGTCTCCATGTCTATATCTGTGATGAGGCCCACGCTGATAATCTTCCTTATTCCACCATCCATTTCACATTCTCGTTTTTCTCTGCTGAGCACCTCAGTCATACCTGCCCTGGAGCTGGTGTAGATAAGAAATTCCTGTACGGTCTCTGGAGAGGCTTTCTTAATTTCCATCAGAGAAAGAAGTGGAAAGGCCACATTCATCTAGCCTTCGAGTTGCCATGACTGACCCTCACTTACAGGTTTGTGTTCTGTTAAACATGAGCCATTTCGCTGAACATTCACGTCACCTAAGGCCAGTCTGTCACTGTTGTGCATCAGCACAAAGACATAACCACTCTGTAATCATGTTTGAATACTGTCCAGGACAAGTGACCAAATGTCCCCCTGCCCTGCCCAATATGGCCACTGCTGCACTAATGACCACAGTTTCGGCCTCAGCCTCATCTTCCATCTTCCTAGAGAAGAATTATTATGAAGCCTCATCATGAACTGCTTCCTGACAACATCCAACCCAGAGCAACAGCCCGCCTCCTCAAGCCCTCCCATGCTAACCCACGCAAGCCCCCGTCCCACAGTGAGTCCTTTCTAATGCCCTCCCACTAAGTCAGCTTACAGTGTCCAGATGGATGTTCTCCTTCACCATGATAAGTAATATTCCCAGCTTGCTCAACTGTGGTTGTGTTGTGGATGGTCTTTGTCTGGAGAGCATTGACACATCTACAACTTGAACCGCCCTGTCCCTGCGTGAGCACTTTCCAGACCCAGCAGAAATAGCCGGCCAGTGTGTGGTCTCTGTAGCTGCTGTTGCTGCTCAGCCACCTGCTTCCCCATCGATCTGCCGTCCACTTGTACAACACCCCATGCCACTGTGATGATAAGGGAAGACCTGAGGCACTACCGCATGACACAGATTCCGGTGTCCCATACCCCTGGCAAGGACTTAGCCGTGCACTCATGAAGCATGTGAGCAGTCCCATCCCAGAGCCCTCTTCTGAGAGTCTGTTTTCTGGGACAACATCTGATACCAGTTGCTGCATTGGTGGTAGAGGAGACAGATGGCCCACTCCAGAAGGTAATTAATCAGGTCAGCCAGGAAGGGAGCTTAAAAACAGACACCTGACCTAACAACAAGTAAGGAACTAGAAAAAGTGGGGGAAATTAACAACTTTTCTTAGATCTGTCAGAGAAGTGGGGTCACAGGGCAAACTGCTACCCCCAAACTTAAAGAGACAGACAGGCAGAAAGAGACAATCACAACTTCCCAGAGCAGACATCCACCTCCACAGGATCCAGGCCTGGCCCTGAAAACTTCCTTTCAGCTGAAAGATTGCAGGAGATTCAGTACGAATAAGCTTAGAGATAAAAACTTCAGTAGGAACCAGTCCTTTGGGACCCCCTGCTTTTGTTAGTTTTATCTCCAGCAACTCTACCAAGTGTGAGGATTGGAGAAAAACCTCCTGGTATTTCCAGCAGGGGAGGAGAAAAGAAACCATTTTGAAAGATGCCATAGCTCACCACTCTTCTTCAAAGGGCCTGGCCTCCTGGGATTCTATGAGAGCCTCACTGACCTGGGGGAAGGCATATGCTCAACCCAGCCCCCTTTATTCCATCCTGCATCACCTAAAAGAATGAAGGGGTAAAGAGTTGGGAAGCCAGGTGAAGTTCCTTGTCTGGAGCACAGACTCACTAAGAGACCAAGAACTGATCTTGGTGACTGATGACAGAAACTCCCTCCCCCACAACTTGCCACCAGGTCAGCTCCTCTAACACAGCACACTCTGTCCACCTTACAACAAAAAAGTACAAGGCAAACTAAAGGCGGAAAATGTTATTTGGAGACATGGAATAAGCAAGCACTAGAACCAAGCCCAGATATGGTAGGAATGTTGGAATTATTGGACCATGAATCTAAAACAACTATGATTAATATGCTGAGAGTACTGATGGAAAAAGTAGACAACATGTAAGAACAGATGGGAAATGTAGGCAGAGAGATGGAAATTCAAAGAAAGAGCCAAAAATAAATGCTAGAGATAAAAAATGCTGTAATAAAAATGAAGATTGCCTTGATGAGCTCATTAGTAGACTAGACATGGCTGAGGAACTTGAGCTATGTCAATAGAAACTTATAAAACAAAAAGGCTAAGAGGAAATATTCCTGAAAAGACTAGACTAGAATATCCAAGAACTGAGGAACAGCTACAGAGGTGTATACATGTATAATGGGTGTACCAGAAAGAGAAGAAAAAGAGAAAGGAATAGAAACGGTATTTGAGGCAGTAATGCCTAAGAACTCTAAACAAATGCCAGACACCAACCACAGGTCCAGAAAGATCAGAGAATGCCAAGCAGGATAAATCCTTCACCATGAAAAGCAACAATAACAAAAGTAAACCTAGGCATAACATATTCCAACTGAAGAAAATCAAAGATAAGGCAAAAACATCTTGAAAGAATCTGAAGGAAGGAGACATGTTAGCTGTAGAGGAGTAAAGATAAGAATTATATCTGACATAGCCTCAGAAACCATGTAGGTAGGAAGAGAGTAAAACATTCAAAGAGTTGAGAGAAAAAAAGCCTCCAACATAGAATTCTGTATCTTGTGAAACTTCTCAAACATGAAGAAGAAACAAAGACTTTCTCAGACTAACAAAAACTGGGAAAAAAAGATTGAGAGAATTTGTTGCTGGTAAACCTGCCTTGCAAGAAATGCTAAAAGAAGTTTGTCAGACAGAAGGAAAATGATACCTGTCAGAAACTCAGATCTGCATAATGAAAGGAAGACATCAGAGAAGAGATGAGTAAGGGTAAATAAAGACTTTTTTTTTAATTCTTAGTTGATTTAACAGTTCACAGTTTGCTCAAAATGACAGCAGAATGCATTTGATGATGGTAGCTGGTGTGTAAGTGTAATGAACAGCAGCATGAACAGGTGCATGAGGGAAGAGTTAGGGTTGTGTTGTTGCTAGAAGGAGCTCACACTACTCGCGAAGCTGTACAGTGTTATTTGAAAGTGGACTTTCAGATTAATTGTGTGTGTACATTGTAAAACTCTAGGGCAAAAGGTTAAAAAAGTTGAGAAAAGAAAAAAAGGTTAAAAACTCAGCACCTATAGCTCAGCGGCTAGGGCGCCAGCCACATACATCAGGGCTGGCGGGTTCAAACCCAGCCTGGGCCTGCCAAACAACAATGGCAACTACAAGAAAAAAATAGCCGGGCATTATTGGGGGGGAGGGGCGCCTGTAGTCCCAGCTATTTGGGAGTCTGAGGGAAAAGAATCACTTAAGCCCAAGCATTTGAGGTTGCTATGAGCTGTGACAGCACAGCACTCTAATGAGGGCAACATAGTGTGACTCTGTCTCAAAAAAAAAAGTTAAAAAAAAAAACAAAGAAGTATAAGTGGCATGTTAAGAAAGGAGAGGAAATGGAATTATATAAAATTATTGGCTAAAACCACAAAAGGCAAGGGCGGTGCCTTGTGGCTCAATGAGTAGGCTACCAGCCCCATATACCAAGGGTGGTGGGTTCAAACCTGGCCCTGGCCAAACTGCAACAACAACAACAAAAAAAATAGCCAGGCCTTGTGGTGGGCATCTGTAGTCCCAGCTACTTGGAAGGCTGAGGCAAGAGACTTGCCTAAGCCCAAGAGCTAGAGGTTGCTGTGAGCTGTGATGCCATAGCACTCTACGGAGGGTGACAAAGTGAAGCTCTATCTCTTAAAAAAAAAAAAAAGGGCAGAAAAACCACATGGAAGATGAAAATAGTAACAAAGAAAAAGAACAATGAATAGAACACAGTTACAAACATGGTATACATTAATCCAACTATAAATAATCACTTTAAACATTAGTGGTCTAAACATGCTCATTAAAGACAGAGCTTGTTAGAGTGGATAAATAAATACGACTGGACTCTATCTTGCCTACAAGAAACCCACTTTATATTTAAAGACATATGAGATCTGATTCTAAAATTTTTATGGAAAAACAAAGACTGAGTAATAGCTAAAACATTCTAGAAGGAGGAAATGGAAGGGAAATAGCAAAATGTGTCATGAAACTATAATGATTAGGATTATGATACTGGTATGGGGACAGACAAATTCACCAGCACAACAGAATACAAACACTTGATATGTAAGGGTACCGGCACTGCTGAGCAGCTGGGAAAGGAAACACCTTTCAATATACATAGGTAACAAACTGACTGTACTTGTGAAAAATTTAAATTGAACCCCTACCTTATGCTAAATAAAAAAGCAATTCCTAAAGGATTTAATCCATACGATATTTGATGAATGCTGTGTCTATGTCATGTTTGGAAAGGCTAAAATCAGGAAAACCTGTCACCTCCCTTTGCTTAGCTGGGAAGGCGTGAGCAGGAGTCAAGGTGTCAGGAGATTCTGCACCTGATGACGGAGAGTTGCCAAGCCAGCCAGATATAGGAGGGAGGTGTTCAGTAGACCAAGGGACCAGGACAATCAGGGCAGGATTGAAACAGACCTGAGAAAGGTGGAGGAGGAAGATAGGTAGAAAAAAATAAAAGCTAAGTGGACCAGAAAGGGGGGCTTTGACCCTAGAGCAGGTGTTAGGAACTACCTGCTGTGTATTACTGCTCTTGGTGTAGACTGTAGAGGGGACTCCAACCTAGCTGTCAGTGCCTCCTCAGATGTCTTGTGCCAGAATCCAGGGCCCAATACCAGGGCCCAGAGGCTGCATGTCACCTGAGGGATGGCATCTCTACCTGTGGGACCATCATTGCCTCCACCCTCCACTCAGCCTTTGGAGTTCCACTCCTTTGGGCCTTTCTGTGTCCAGGTCCCAGCCCACAGTGGCACACGCTATTCTCAGGATCCAACAATGCGCCAGGAGCCCCTGAGTTTTCTGCATGTCTTCCAAGGGGACTCTCGAGTGACAATACTAATGATAAATAACATTGTTGATTCATATGTGCCAAGTGTTGTTCTAGGTGCTTTATATGTCACCTCATGTAACTTACATGACAACCCTCAGAAGCTGGTCACCTGCATCGCAGGTGAGGATAACAGAGAGATGGGAGGTGAAAATGTCTGTGGTGTCTGAAGCAACAAGTAGTTAATATCTACAAAGCATAAATAACTCCTGAAATCAAAAGGAGGAAAGGCACCAGATGGGTGGATGGATGTTGTAAGCATGTGCCTGACAAGCCCACGCTGGCCCTCGGACTCTGTTAATGGGAGAATTAAAGCAACGGTGAAACACCACTTTGCACCCAGCAGAACAGCAAAAATTGGAAAAGGGGCAGGTCCGCGGACACTGGACACTTGCGTACCCAGCACAGACTGGCGAGGACATGAGTGGTGAGCGTCAGGAGCCCTGCTACTTTCTCCAGGAAAACTCCATAAACATTCCCCTTGCACGCACAGGAGACAGCGCCCAGGCTGTGCACAGCAAGGCTGTCTGTGTAGCAGAGGTTGGTGGTCTAAATAAATGAAATGTGATGGATAGAAACTGTGTGTATACATTTTTTTGGCACTCTTATATATACATTTTTTATCCGTTTTTTTCTCTATTGTAGTTTTATAAAAGAACAAAGCTGCTTCACACTGTGAGGAGCAAAGCCTTTTCCCCACAGAGGTTTACTGGGAAAAATTCTCTGACATGAGGCAAACTGATTGGCTGGAGAAAAAGACGTCCAAATCAGCTTGTTAACACGTGTACATGTGTGAGGAAGACCTTAGAATGAAGGCCTAGCAAAACAGCCAGGAGAGAGAAGGAAGGGGCCTGGCAAAGGGGCCATGCAGACAAAGTCCCACAGTTAATAGTGCACAGGGAGAGTAAATGTTTCCTTTTAAAATGGTTAGATGCGTGGGTCTCTCAGTTAAATCTTGTCTAGTTTGGGAAAAAGAAAGTTTGGGCTGTTTTAGTGGAGATAAAAAAGACACCTTGCAGCAGCCACCTCAAAGTACATCAGTGAAATATTTTTGGGGGGCTGAGCTATCTTAATTTTTCTTTCTTTTTTTTTCTGGACAGGCCAGCGTATTGCAGCTGCAAGGGTTTTATTCTATTTTAGAGACCCTGTTTTTCATAATTTAGTTGGTCAAGTCTAATGTAAGTTAAGACTGAAACAAAAAACAGAAAAAAGAGCCATCACATTGTTGATCTCTAAGCACAAGGAGAATTACAGCCTCCTGATCATAAGCCTTAAACCTTGGCTCTGCAACTGAGATGAAACCCAGACCTGCTCCTGACCTGTTTCCATCCTCAGGGAAGCAGGAAGCCAGCCACCTGGCACTGTGCCACCTGGCACAGTGACCTGAGCAGGTAGGATCACCTCAGACTGGCTGAAAGCTGGGAACTGCCCACATCTGCAGAGAGCACTCGACCACCACAGACTGCACAGGGCACCTGCCACAGCTTACCTACAGTTTGCCTTTCCTGGGCATGTTCTCAAAATCTTTACTTAATAAACCTCCATGAACTGAGATTTTTGTCTCAGACCTGGGGCTGCCAGCACCCCGTGTCTCACCCCCACTGTCTGGGCTCCTCAGATGCCACCCTACCAGCCCTCTGGGCTGCCAGCCTGGAAGAGGCTGCTGCTGTCTGGGGCTCCCAATCTGGAGGACCAACAACCTGGGGGCTGTGTGTACCCTGCCTGTGTGGTGCCCAGCACAGTGGCTATAGCCCTTGGGCAGTCCAAGGCTCTGCCCTTTTTTTTTTTTTAGACAACCCCAAGCTGTCACCCTGGGAAAAGTGCCCGTAGCATCCATCACAGCTCACAGCAACCTCCAACTCCTGGGCTCAAG